>NC_086325.1:134528140-134633140 GCF_036172605.1 Pelobates fuscus | reverse complement strand
GGGAGTGCTTGTACCACCCAGGCACTCCCCCCTGTGGTCAATTACCCAATCTGCAGGAGGTGATCACAGTGACAGGCAGTCACTGTGATCACTGATCCTGTGTGTCAGCCAGTGATGTGACATCACTGGCTGACACTGTCTCTGCCCCCTGTCCTGTAAAAAAAATAAAATATTAGTTAAAAAAAGAAATAAAAAAAATGACAGTTACAAATAAAATATACTTAGATCATATATATTATATATATATGATCTAAGTATATATATATATATATACACATACACACACATTTACACATACACGACGTGTATTTAAATATTAATATATATATATATATATATATTAATATCAAATTACACGTAGACTGATACTGATTAAATATATATATAATTATTGTTATATATATATTTATAAATAATATAAAAAAAATAAATATGTAAATACGTAAAAAAATAAAATAAAATAAATAATTAAAAATAAAATATTAAAAAATATATAGATGTGTTTTATTTCGTTCTAACTGTATTGTGATATTAATATATATATATTTATATCAAAATACACGTAGAACGAAATAATATATATATCTATATACATAAATATATACGTATATATCACTATATATATACCTATATATAAATAAAAATATTAAAAAAAAAATATATATATATATACGTATATATACACATATGTATATATATACATATATTAATTCTACACATATATTTATGTAATAATTTTACATAATTAGGTATCCTAATTAATTACAATTAGCGGGACCTGCCTGACCACCCATGCCGAAAGTATAGGGAATTTAATTTGCTAGCACTATATTTAACCCTATAACTTTCCAAGACACCATAAAACCTGTACATGGGGGGTACTGTTTTACTCGGGAGACTTCGCTGAACACAAATATTAGTGTTTCAAAACAGTAAAATGTATTACAACCATGATATCGCCAGTAAAAGTGACGTTTTTTGCATTTTTCACGCACAAACAGCACTTACAGGGACGATATTATTGCTGCAATACTTTTTACTGTTTTGAAACACAAATATTTGTGTTCAGCGAAGTCTCCTGAGTACAACAGTACCCCTCATGTACAGGTTTTATGGTGTTTTCAAAAATTACAGCGTCAAATATAATGCTTGTGTTTAATTTTTTTCACATTAAAATTCGCCAGATTGCTTACGTTGCCTTTATGACCCTATGGTAGCCCAAGAATGAAAATTACCCCTATGATGGCATACCATTTGCAATAGTAGACAACCAAAGGTATTGCAAATGGGGTATGTCCAGTCTTTTTTAGTAGCCACTTAGTCACAAACACTGGCCAAAATTGGCGTTTTTTGCATTTTTCACACACAAACAAATACGAACGCTAACTTTGGCCAGTGTTTGTGACCAAATGGCTACTAAAAAAGACTGGACATCGCTTATTTGCAATACCTTGGGTCGTCTACTATTGCAAATGGTATGCCATTATGGGTGTAAATTTATTTCCTGGGCTACTATACAGTCTCAAAGGCAACGTAACCAATCTGGCGAATTTCAATTTCAAATGTAACACGCTATATTTGACCCTGTAACTTCCCAAAACACCATAAAACCTGTACATAGGGGGTACTGTTTTACACGTGAGACTTTGCTGAATACAAATATGTGTATTTTATTGCAGTAAAAGCAAACAGTATTATGACATTAACAGTTAAAATGTCATGTAGAACGAAAAAAATCAAAAAAAATCTTATTTTCTCCCATTTTTTTCATATTAAATTATGTTTCATAGCTAAATATTTGATATTAAATGAAAGCCCTGTTTCCCCTGAATAAAATGATATATAATAAGGGGGGGTGCATTTAATATGAAAGAGGTGAATTACGGTTGGACAGACATATAGCGCAAATGCCAGGTTTTGTTTACGTTTTGTTTCGTTCACAACTTGTACATTTGGCTGCGGTGTTAAGGGGTTAAACACTAAATTTACAACAATAACAATGCATCTTATCTATGCAATAATTTATAAACACACTTATTATAGTTTGAAGACACATTACTGTGAATATTCGTGTTTGGAAGCCCTGGTATAAATGAACACACCAAGAATACTCACCTCTTACAAAGGAGGGACATTAGAATAAAAAAAAAGAGGGAGAGAGGGATTTGGATTCAAAATAGGGACTTATATGCGGGAAGAATTAAGTTGCATTCTAAAATAAATTATAAGTGTCAATTTATGTTTTAAATAAGCCTGTCCTATTGTGTTTTACACCCCACCTCCTACAGACGGTAAGCGCTTGAGCAGGGTCCTCTTTAACCTATTGTTCCTGTAAGTTTTCTCGTAATTGTCCTATTTATAGATAAATCCCCCCCCCCCCTTTCATAATATTGTAAAGTGCTACAGAATCTGTTGGCGTTATATAAATGGCAATAATAATAAACATTAAAGTCCATCAGCAAGCCCTAGGAATGGAATTGCTATAATTGGAGCTCAGTGAATTCAGTAATCGGGAGAATACTATGAGGACTATAGCAGCCCTGGGAGTGATGAGGGCTCTGCCCAGACTTGCCCTCACTGACCATCTCCCCACATGTCAACAGACCTGTCACTTCCTCGTGGGTCACATGACCTTTACCGTGGGGCCTGCGCAGCAGCGAGGTGCCGCGAACTACAACGGCCGACATGCTTTGCGCGCAGCTCATCGCGGTGAACAGCGGCTTCCAGAGCAGAGCCCCGTAGAGCGGTGCTGCTGGGAGATGTAGTCCCCCCCTCCTTCGGACAGCCTCTGACCGCAGGTACTTGTGGCCATGGCTTCTGTGAGTGGCCTGGAAGTACCGGAGCGGGGCCACCAGCGGCCGTTCCTGATCGGGGTCAGCGGGGGCACAGCGAGCGGCAAGGTGACAGCCTGCGGGCAGGGGGTATCCGGGGTGGGGGGTGCTGGGTATCTAGGTGGGCTCAGTAACTACCTGGTGACCTGCCAGCTTGTAGGTAATTAACCCTTCATTGTCAGGAGGGGGAGCACTGGGTCTGAGAGGGTTAACTCTGTCTGTCCTGTCTAATCTCCCAGTCTCTCTATCATATAGTGTGTGTGTGTATCTATAAATGTATAAAATTAAATTTTCTAATATTAAATTATTTCCACCTATGTCCCAGCGAGATTAAAGCTGTTCAGACTAGAATATATGTAGACTCCACCCTCTTCCAGCTTGGGGGTCTGTTATTTGGCCCCATGTTCTAGAATTAAGAATATTATAACCCAATAACCCATTGACGGCTGCCATTAGTGCAGAATGTGTACATGTAGGGTGTCCTTCCTCGGTATTCAGACACTGACACTCTGCTCTATGCTAGTGTGTAGATTTTGTATTTAAAAAAAAATGTTTTTATTTATTTGTTAAGCAGACTTTGCTCTTATGCAAACATTGACTTGCTTCACACGTGTTACCCTGTGACAGCTGGAGATATGCCAGGATCCAGTCTGTTTCCATGGCTAGATTATTGCTTCTGTTGTGGAATTTTGCAGATCTCTGGTTAATTTGTACACAATTCTATTATCAGTGATTGGAGGTGTTTGTATGTTGCTGTGCCTAACTCTTCTTAAAGCCTACTAACATTGTCCTTGACAGCAGCACCATTAAGGGCAAGTACCTCTTCACCACAAGCTCCCTTAAACCTACTGAATGTGTAAACTGCTGTACTCTATTGGAGAAGTGCTGTTAAGAGTATTAGGGAGCCCCATCCCCTCTTCCTCCCACCCTCCAAACCTATTTTCTTTCAAACATTATTCAAGCGGATTGACAATAAGCTGGGCTCTCCTGCCACACAAACCATAGCACCTCCCCTGTCACTCGGATAATGTGTATGTTGATTAAAGCTCCTAGCTTGCAGACCCTTATTGCCATTCAAGAGTTGATGGATGTGGACAAATAATGAAGAAGCAAAACCACAGCAGTAAAAGGGTGGGAATTTGGTAGTCATGAGAGTTGTTTTGTTTTGGTTTTTTTTCAGACCACGCAAACAGTTTGATAGAAAACAGGCGGATGTCACCAAAAGTCTTCGAGCTATGAAACAACGCAAATAAACTGTAATGGTTAGCTTTACCTCTAATACTGATGCTGTTTTCTCGTCTTTTTTTTGTTGTTGCTTAGTCCACAGTATGTGAGAAGATCATGGAGTTACTTGGACAGAATGAGGTTGATCATAGACAGAGGAAAGTAGTCATCTTGAGCCAGGACCGGTTCTATAAAGTGCTGACTGCGGAGCAAAAAGCCAGGGCCATAAAGGGACAGTATAATTTCGACCACCCAGGTGAGTAGAGTGATATCTAAATCAATGATGTTTTATAAATCTGTGGATACAGAAGGTCCAACCCCCCAATAAATTGTTTGAGTTGTATGACATTTGAAAAGCCTTCTACAACTTTAAGTTGTAGTGTGTTAAAGGGACACTATAGTCACCAGAACAACTACAGCTTGTTGAATTTGTTCTGGTGAATAGAATCATTACCTTCTTTTTACTGTAAACACAGTTTTTTCAGAGAAAATGCAGTGTTTATATTACAGTCTAGTGAAAACTTCACTGGCCACTCCTCAGATGACTGTTAGAGATCCTTCCTGGGTCATGGATGTCAAAAATTCATCCAAACATTCAGTGTCTCCACCCTCTGCATGCAGACACTGAACTTTCCTCATAGAGATTCATTGATTCAATTAATCTCTATGAGGAGATGTGGATTGGGGGGGGGGGGGGGGGGCTAGATGGTGGTTTTAACCCTATGAGGTCAGGAATACATTTTGTGTTCCTGGCCCTATAGTGCTCCTTTAAATAATTTTTTTTTTATAAAAAATTCCATTGCCAGGGGCGGAGCTTACCTACTGAGCGGGCCAGACGCACATGGCGAGAGCTCCCACATCTGAAGCCTTGATTCCGGACATAGAGCCCGACCACCGGATCGTGCCGGCAGCGTACACCTATCTTCATACCCAGAAGGGGATCCCTGCCGCTGAACTACCCGCACTGCAACCTGCGGCCTGCACGGGTGGGAGCCGTGGAGAGATGGCCGCTCTCCTGGTTCTCAGGGTGAAGAGGGGACACTCACTCATCGCTTCCCCCCCCCATGGACCGGAGGGGGATATCCCGGTCCCCGCCTGAAGGGGAAGCTGCAAGCCGAGGCATCATGGCAGACGCCGTTGCACTTCCAAGCAGAATGGAAGCAGCGGAGCCCAAGATGGCGGACAAGCCTGGCTTCACTACACGTGGCCTGACACATCCGCAACACAGCATAAAAAGTCCCACAGCGAAAGAGACGAAGATGGCGAAACCCGAAACAAACAGCACCCATGCCACTCCACCCAGACACACCCAGGAGTTCTTTGACCGGCTCTGCACCAGCTTATGGTCAAAACTCCGATATAAAGGCCGACCCTTCAAACAAGCAGTCCAGGCGGTAGCAGCATGGATCCGACCAGCTACCCGACGGCAACTATGTGCGTACCCACAGCGAGCCCCCAGGGCGGCCTCCAGAAGGGGACGAAGCCAGAGATTGAAACGACGAGTAGCGATAACTTGCCCCTCAGGCGCCAGCACTCACCCTCCTACACGTCCACAACCAGCAGAGAAGCCCTTAGAGAAAATGACTGTCAAGCCCCAGCAATGCATCAATCAGCCGCACCGAACCAAGAAAAGGCTACTGGGCCGCACCGAACCAAGAAAAGGCTACTGGGCCGCACCTCGGCAACCGCCGGACTGAACCTCTGGGCCCTACTAGGACCCCACCCATACGGCAAGTGGTCCCTCAAAGCCACAACACAAGAACTGCCATGCTGGAGTGGACATTATGCACAAGGTAAAAGGAGGCCCAGCCAGGGAATCGTCTGACTTACTAACTTTGGGAGCTGGTTGCCGGCCAAGATAAGTCTCCGGACAGGGACTCTAACCTAGGCTACTAATAACCGAGCGGCACCAGTGCAACAAGAATATTACGAAGGTTAAAATTGTCATTCTATTGTTAAAATGTTAGAGCTGTGTTCCTACCACTTAACGTTTAACATATTACGCATAGTAGTTCAGCTCCTGCCTAATCAGGACTAGCCAGACTAGCTCAAGCTTCAACCTGCTAGCTCGAAAAGCCTTACCCTGACACACAATACTTTAGAAACGCAGTCAATGTCAAATCATACCTAAACCAGTACATAAAGCACCGTCAATCTTGCATTTTCCCTACCATGCCCTATACATGTCTCACTCAAACACACACTACTAATGAAAACTAGACAACCTTTTGAAACGCATAAGTCACTATCTAATACAATAGTGATCATCACACAACACCGCAGAATGACACAAATGTTTATACTAGATCACTGTTTTTTTTGTTGTTTGTTTTTATGTGCAACGCTGAGACCCAACGCTGTCAGGTTAATGCAAACATATTCGTTTATCAAATAGATTGCTATCGTTTAAACAAAACTGCCTAGCTTAGCATGTTTTACAAAAAAAAAAAATTGTGCAAGTTTATCATGCCACTGTTTAACCTATATGTATTTTTATGTAAACGAACGCTGTTGTGGCGCATGACAATGCTCTGTAATCACCCGCACAACAAAAATAAAGAATTTAAAAAAAAATTCATTGCCAGATTAACCTTCTCTGAAATACTTATAGATAATCTAATTTTAAAGGGTCCAGTCTTTGCATTATTACAAAAATCTTAGTGCTTATAGTACCTAAAGATGAGGTTATAGCAGCAAAAGTTTGTAGAAACTGATGTTGCTGTAAGACAGGAGGCCAATCTCTGTTTTATCCCCAGTGTGCGGTCAGCAGATTTCTAGATATGAAGACATAGTTCCAATCATCCGTCCTAAATGATGATTGGAACTGCTTTTTGATGGAAAAACAAATGAATCTACAAGCTAATACTGCACTGACGATTATGGGATAAGATCAGTCTACATAGACCAGAATAAGATGCTCCTGATTGGAGCGTTTCATCATTGTGTAGGAGGTTGACAAAAAACAGAAACAGTATCTAGGGTTAAGCCCTTGGCATTGCTGGAGTGCCCTTCTGGTGCATGGGATCAGTGTGGAGGTGGTGTTTATTCCCTTTTACACCCATTTTCACACAGTTCCCATTTCTTTCTATTTTTTCTGGGTTGACGAAAAACCCATTTAATGGTCCACAGAGGAGAACATCTTTACAGAGTCAATTACATTTATACAATGAAGTTGGTTAATAACATCTATATATAACGACACCTCCCTTTTATACCAAAATACTGTAAATTAAGTAAAAATGTACCTTGTATTTTGTGCTGGGGGAAGGAGGGGGACGGACACATTCCTTGAGCGTTTCCACACCCCACATCACTCCTTTCCAATTAAAGGCTACTCATATAGAAGCATTTGAATGGATTCTTCTCTCTGGCTCTGAGTCAAGGAACAAAAAAATAAATCTGATGCATATTAAGAAATATAAGGAAAGGAGATAGGGAGGGTACATACAGGGCTCCCCGTGCAGGCACGCTCCCAGCGGTACCTGCAAGGGTAGAATAGTTCATCGCTTCTGGCACCAGTAGGTAGTGCATTCTAATGACCTGATGACAGATGTAATAGTTACACATAATTAACAGAGTTCCGTGTCACGTGTACCTGGGGTGTAACTAGCTCCCGGCACAAAAATGCAGAAATGCTGCATCCAGATTCCTTCCTCCTTGATCGCTTCTATTTACCCTTTAAATACTTTTATTTTCCAAGTAATGATTATTAGTTCTAGAAAGTAGATTAAATTGATGACCACCTCTTTTTCAATAAATGTTTACGTTCCGACTCGTGAATAAAAAGTCTAGTTTGTACACCTCGGGTTTTTTATTTCTGTGAAAGCATTTTTCTTTGCAGTTGTACGTATTGCATGAAACGGTATGCATGGCAATGGCTTCTGCAAATGGTACTGAAAAATGATTTAAAGGGGCACTATGGTCACCAAAACAATTTTAGCTTAATGTAGCAGGTTTGGCAGATAGATCATGCCCCTGCAGTCTCGCTGCTCAATTCCCTGCCATGTAGGAGATATATCACATTGTCTTTTTTATACAGTCACACCTCTCTGCATATGACGTGCACAGCCTAAACACTACAAATAGAGAGAAACTTCCTTTATTGCAAATTCTGTGTAATTTAGAATGTATCTCATGCTCTGTTAATAGCCTTCTAGACCCTGCAGGACCTCCTGAGTGTGATTAAAGTTAATTTAACCGAGTGAGAGATTAAAAAAAGATCAAAAGCAAGTAAACATCTGATTGAAATTGAAACTATTCTTTTTTTCATTCTGGCTGTCAGTCACAGCCAGGGGAGGTGTGGCTAGGGCTGCATAAACCGAAACAAAAGTAATTTAACTGCTAAATGGCGGATAATTGAGCAGTGAGACTGCAGGGTATGATCTATACACAAACAAAAGCTTCTTTACACTAAATGTTTCGATCCCTATAGTATCCCTTTAGTTAATTTTACAGCACTTTATCTATTGCAGAATATAAAACAAAATATTTGCAATTTTCTAATTGGGTTGTATATATTTGTTACAAGTTATCTTACATTGCACTTTGATACCTGTGCTAATATTTTTGTGCATACAATTGCAGTTTTCATTTTAAGTCTTAAAATAAATATCTGTAAGTTTGGTCAGTGCTGTAAAATGTCATTTATCGTTTCCCTCCTAGACGCATTTGATAATGATTTGATGTACAGAACATTAACCAGTATCGTAGATGGTCATATCGTGGATGTGCCTTTATATGATTTTGTTACGCACTCTAGGTAAGTGTATGTGTTTATGCAAAAAGCAGAAATCTAACATTAAAAACCAAAGAAAAAAAGTTACCTGCGCTCTTCCCAAATCCCTATGCATATTTAAACAAATGAAGGTTATTTAGTTTCTCCAATGGCAATGAGAAGCTTTAGCCCACCTGCCACATTAAAGGCAAACCTCTCAGGTGGGTCCTACACTAACCTTTCACCTTGCTTCCTTGAGGCTCTGGCAAAGATATCTCTAATGAGACAGAAAGGGGTATTTGGGAGAGAGCGCAGGTAACTTTTTTCCTTTGGTTTTTACTGTATGAATTGGGGCTGATGTGTACTATGGTCGTTGCTGCCGCCCAGGAGTGATGGGAGTTTGAGCGCAGAACTTTTTGTATTCACTTTTGAATCACACAGCTATGTTACAATGTTGCCGCCCATCCCATGTGTTTCTTATTAGGGGTTAATAAGCATGTAGCAGTGTCTCATTGGAGAAACAACATAACCTCCATTTGTTTAAAAATACATAGGGATTTAGGAAGAGTGCAGGTAACTTTTTTCTTTGGTTTTTACTGTATGTATTGCGGCTGATGTACTTTTGTCATTGCTGCCGCCCAGAAGTGATGGGAGTTTGAGCACACGGCTTGTTTTTTGTATTAGAAATCTAACATTGTCATAACTAAAAAAAGTCTCACTTTTATTTTTTTTAATTTTTTTTTTAAACATCCGTGCAACCCAATATTTATTTTTTCAATGTGATTTTACTAGCTGATCATTTTGCCTATGAATCCAATAATGAGGGTTCCTTTACAAAACTTCAAGTTGTAGTGAGTTAAATAAAAAATAGCTGATCTAGAAGAAAATCAGCGATCGTAACAGCTTGGTTATTTTTGCCTATATTTAGCCATATAAACTTCTGTTTGCCATAAAGCGGAGTTAGGGAATAAACCCTTTGGCAACCATAACCACTTACATGATGGAATCTTAAATTTAAAGGCATGCTCCAACCAAAAAACAATGTGTTCATAAAATGCTGGTTTTGGTTAGAACAATCTTTCTAAGGTGGCCAGCCCCATAAATTAAAAAATGAAATTCAAAATTAATAAAACCCCACTGACGAGGACTAACAAGGCTGAAACATCATCCAGGGTGGTTGTATCCCTCGAACAGAGAGAGCTGGCCTGCATTTTGGATCTGGGCCACCCTTTTGGGTGCATTAGTGTTCTATGCAAGTGGTTTGGGTTCTCTCTGTAATGGCACATGATGAGCTAAAACCAGCTTGAGATCTGAGCGGGGACCCACTGAAGGGCCACCTATTTGAGCTGTTGTCTGTTTTAAGTATTCTCTTGAACCAACAAACAAGCAAATGCTAGGTTCCATCTCTGAGTCCAAGTTCTCCCTGCAGCCTGACCCTTCTTGGCTGAAGGGAAGGAAGGGCAGGTAAGGCATGAATGAGGGTACAATTCTATCATTGGCTGGCTGACATCATCATGCTGTGCTTGGAGGTGTCAGATCCCAATTTTGCATAGAATTGACATTAGCCAGCCAGGAACTTTGTTGTGGGCTGGCTAATGACTCTGTCAGAGATGGAGTTACACCTACGGCAGCTAAGGGGTTAATATCTACATGTGCAGCGTTTTTAAAGTAAACTGCTGTACTTGGAGACTTCAGGCACCATGAACACTGCAAATGGATGAAATGGTGATGGTGCTTGCGGTAACCATTTTAACAGCTGAACCAGCATTCCATTGTGCATGATGGAGAAAGCGTTCTCTTCAAAATAATAATTCTGTGTGAACTCTGCCCTCAGACAGCACAAATGCTTAGAATGTTTTTATTTGATTTTCATTTAACTGCAGGAGGGATTTAAAAATTAATTTCATATAAAATATAAAGGTTTAGGCTGTTTTTCTGTCTGACCAGACTATTTAAAACTCGAAAAGCTACAATTTCTGGGGAAATTGTGTGAAGTGTTCTTGCCTCCACCAGTAGTCTACAACTGGAGTGGGCGGAGTAACTTATGTATTTATATAGCACATTTAATTGCTTCACAGTTACATTAACCCCTTAACGCCGTTACGGCGTTCTATGCCGTCCCCATTTAAATGGGCTTTAAAGCCGTTGCGGCGGCATAGAACGCCGTAACGGCTTGCAGCCCCAGGAGGTGAGATTTACTTACCTCCGCCAGGATCCTCTTCGGGAGGACTGCCTGACAGCCCTCCCCAGGCAAATTAGGCCCCCGGGGCCATGTGATCGCTCTCAAAGAGCGATCACATGGCCCCCTATAGCTGGCTGTGGATCTGCCAGCAGGGGGACTGTCTGAAATGTCAGACAGTCTCCCTGCTGGTTGGAAGTAGTAAAAAAATAGAAATGTCAAAATAAATTTAATGTATAAATGTAACGTCATACATAGTGTATTTTAATATTAATATAAGTATATATATATATATGTGTATTAAAATACACTTAGAATGACGTGACATATATACAAGATATATATTTATGTAATACATCTATATATATTTTATATTTATATATACACGTATAATTACAATAGTAAATAAATAAAATTAAAATATTTAAAAAAAGTTAAATAAATTATATATACATATGCAATTTAATTCTAACTGCATTTTATAAAATATATATATATATATATATATATATATATATATATACAGATAAATATAAAATGAAGGAACAGTTGCAGTTTAGAAATTGCCCTTCAAATTTGAGGTGGCTAGAGTGGAGTTTCAATGAATGTCAATGGACGGCGTGAGTTGCAAACAAATGGTCATATTGTGAATACTATCAGGACTATGGCTTAGCCGTGGGCATTTTTAGTGGCAGCAGGGATAGCTGAACGGTTTGATATAAGATTTGTTTAGGTGGGCTTGAAAATGAGGGAGTGGTGGCAGTTTAGAAATCATGTCCTGATTTTTCAGCTCACACTCTAACTTTTGTCAGCTCCCACTTTAATTTGCCACAAAAACTACGATATTTCGTGAACCATTCGGCCAAACGTTCCACAAAGTAATAGCACACCAATCGGGAACAATCCACACGTTTCGGTATATTACTGTCTATGTAGTGTAAAAACTGTGGGAGGAGTTAGGGTGGTAAATTTTATTTTTTAATTCTCTATTTTGTTCGGGTGATACAATATAGTTGAGCAAGGTAAAAGACTATTTTTAATTTTATACATCTAGGTAATGGCTAGAATCACATAGGAGTTTTCGATTTTTAGGCTGTTAACGTCAAATAACTCTGTCTACTAGGTGGCTTGGTCGAAACGTGAGTGTCTAGGGGTATGGGGTATAACTCCTGTTAGTAGTATTGTTGCCCCCTAACCTATGGGGGGGGGGGGGGAAGGTTGTCACTTTGTGCGATTCGCTGGTACCGCTGGGCACAAAAGGGTTGATTCTGGAGGCATCCCAGGAGTGGCTTGCACCCGCCGCGCTAGTCTGGGCCTGTAATCCAAGCGCCTGGAGAAATATAGCTTCCTCTGAGGGTCACGTTGCCTTGAAAGTCTGTCCATTGGTGACTGTGAGAGCTCTGGGGAAAGACCATCTGTAAGGGAGCCCAGCCCCTTGTAAGGTTTTTGTGATCGGCTGCATTGATTTTCGCCAGAGCAGGGTGGCTCTGCTGAGGTCCTGGAAAAACGTAAGGGTGTGCGTTTCAAATTGTAATGGGGTCTTGCCCTTCACTGCATTGAGGAGCCTGTTCTTGTCGGCAAGGGCTTGGCAGCAGAGAATAATGTCTCGTGGGGCCTTAGCTGGGGCTTGTGAGGATTTCGCTATGCGGTACATACCATCAAAGGCTATTTGTTTCGCGTTTTTTGCGGGCATGATGGAGGAGACTAGGCGCCTGACGAAGTGGGGGAGTTCCTCAGACGGGAGTGCGTCCGCCACCCCGCGGATTTTGAAATTTCTGTTCCGCTCTCTATCCTCCAGCTGGGCCAGCCTGATGCCTTGATGTATTTGCGCTGTTTGGAGGAGTTGCACGGTGTCATTGATGGTGTCCATGCCCTGTTTCAGGCCAGTAATTTCCCCTTCAGTCTGTAGGACCCTGTTTGTCACTGCTTGAACCTCCGTCTGCACTCATTTGAGCTCTGCTGAGAACGTTTGCTGGATGTGCACTAGAAGGTTGTATATGTCCTGTTTAGTGGACGGTGCATGTCCATCTGCTATCGCCGGGGCCTCCGGCATGAAGAGCTTTGCAGCAGGTTGGTCAGGCACTTTGTTAGGGCCTGGGGGTGTTGCTTCCCTGGTCCTAGAGGTCAGCATATGGCCGATGTCCTGGCCGTCCCTGGTTGAGGGTTGGTTTGTTTTCTGGGATTTGCGCACCATATCACCTCTCAGGGAGGTTTGGCTGTGGCACTCTAGGGTTGCTTCCCTCTCTAGGCCTGTTCCGAGCCAGTATGGGTCGCTTTGCAGCCGCTGACTTACCACGTGGTAGGCCCGAGAGCTTCGGCGCCGGGTTTTGGCGGTCGCGGGAAAAACGAAGGGCATCCGCTTGTTCGCGTACTCCTCCTCTGCTTGTTGGAGGTGTTTGTATCCCGGTCACTGCACTTGTTTCCGCGTTATTAACGATTTTGTCGTGGCTTGCCACAGAGCTGTGGGTAAGTGCGTCTGCTTCGGATCGCTGCTTGGCTCCGCCCCTCTAGGGTGGTAAATTTGGCTATAATAAGAATAATATATATGTGAGATAATAGTAAGTGGTCTTGCCATGCAAGAACACTTAATTGCCGTGCAATTTTAAACAAAAAAAATAAAAAAATAAAAATCTTTAAAAAAAAAACCTCCATTCTCTGTCATCACACTGTAGGCTGTCTGAGACCACGACGGTGTACCCTGCAGACGTACTGCTGTTTGAAGGAATCCTTGCTTTCTACAATCAAGAAATTAGGGACATGTTCCAGCTCAAACTGTTTGTGGACACAGATTCTGATGTTAGATTGTCCCGTAGAGGTAAGTCAGTTTTAATTGATTGGGGCTATTTACTAAAGGCCGCTTTGACTCCAGTGTCCTTTAAGATGATTATATAAATTATAGAAAAGCTTACACAGACAGTATTCAATAGCAGCTGTCCATACCTTTTAGCTTTTGCATAAATTATGGACTATGTACTTTGAATTTCTCTTGCCTGATTCATTAGAATAGCCACAGTTAGACACCCAGACTGTAATAATATCCCAGATCTTCTTAAGAGCATTAACTCCACCAATGGTTCCTGAAAGCAGCACAGGTCAAGGTGCAGAACCGCACTTATGTTTTTAGAGTTGTCAACATCACTTCAATCTGCTCCATGAATAGTAAATTAGCTTTTTGCCGAGAGCCACACAAAATGATTCACTTGTGTTATTCAATACTCAGTGCAAGGGTTGTGTAGTATAGAATTCTGTTGCTTCCCTTAGCCGTGGTCCAGGGACACGATTCTGTGTCCAGAGAAAGATTCATTACTTGTAACTGAAGCATTTTCTTGTGGAGAAACGTTTTCTCTGTCCTCATATAATTTAGGCAATGCAACTCCAGACGGATATTTGGGCACATTAAGGTCTTGTCCATTAGGAATAGTTATTACCCTTTACTGTGATGGAGAGAGACCCTTGATTTTTTTCAGTCTAGCAATATATGGAATATGCTAAACAGAGCACAGACAAAGCTGTAACAATTGTTTCAGCAAATATAATTCATAAATGGGATATTTCATGAAAACAAACAACAAATCTCCTAATTCTATAAATTAGAGAAAAGTTAACCCCTTTAGACCGCAGCCAAATGTACAAGTTGTGATCCAAAAAAACGTAAACAAAACCTGGCATTTGCGCTATATGTCTGTCCAACCATAATTCACCTCTTTCATATTAAATGCACCCCCCATTATTATATATCATTTTATTCAGGGGAAACGGGGCTTTCGTTTAACATCAAATATTTAGGTATGGAACATAATTTAATATGAAAAAAATATTTAAAAAATGGGAGAAAATAAGAATTTTTTTTTAATTTTTTTAGTTCTACGTGACATTCTAACTGTGAATGTCATAATACTGTTTGCTTTTACTGCAATACAATACACATATTTGTATTCAGCGATGTCTCGCGTGTAAAACAGTACCCCCTATGTACACGTTTTATGGTGTTTTGGGAAGTTACAGGGTCAAATATAGCGTGTTACATATTTCAGTTTTTTTACATTGAAATTCGCCAGATTGGTTACGTTGCCTTTGAGACCATATGGTAGCCCAGAAATAAGAATTACCCCCATGATGGCATACCATTTGCAAAAGTAGACAACCTAAGGTATTGCAAATTGAGTATGTCCAGTCTTTTTTAGTAGCCACTTGGTCACAAACACTGGCCAAAGTTAGTGTTAATATTTGAAAATGCAAAAAACTAATTTGAACGCAAATTTTGGCCAGTGTTTGTGACTAAGTGGCTACTAAAAAAACTGAACATACCCTATTTGCAATACCCTGGGTTGTCTACTATTGTAAATGGTATGCCATCATGGGGATAATTTTCATTCCTGGGCTACCATACGGTCTCAAAGGCAACCTGGCGAATTTTAATGTGAAAAAACTGAAACGCAAACCTTATATTTGACTCTGTAACTTTTGAAAACACCATAAAACCTGTACATGAGGGGTACTGTTATACTCAGGAGACTTTGCTGAACACAAATATTAGTGTTTCAAAACAGTAAAACGTATCACAACAATTATATCGTCAGTGTAAGTGCCATTTGTGTGTGAAAAATGCAAAAAATGTCACTGTCACTGACGATATCGTCGTTGTAATATATTTTACTGTTTTGAAACACTAATATTTGTGTTCAGCGAAGTCTTCCGAGTAAAACAGTACCCCCCATGTACAGGTTTCATGGTGTCTTGGAAAGTTACAGAGTTAAATATAGTGCTAGACAATGTAATTCCCTGAACTTTTGGCCTGGGTTGGCAGGCAGGTCCTGCAAATTGTAATTAATAAAATGACCTAATTATGTAAAATTATTACATAAATATATGCGTAGAATTATTATATATATATGTGTGTATATATATATATGTGTGTATATATATGTATATCATTTTTTTAATTATTTTTATTTATATATAGGTATATACGTATATACTTATGTATATAGATATATATATTATTTCGTTCTACATGTATTTTGATATCAATATATATATATTAATTTTAAAATACAGTTAGAACGAAATTACGCATGTTTATATATTTATCTTTTTTTATTATTTTTTTATTTATTTTTTTTACGTATTTATATATGTATTTATTTTTTATTATATATAAATATATATATATATATATATAATAAATTATATATATATTTAATCAATATCATTGTACGTGTATTTTGATATTAATATATATATATAATTATGTATATATTAATATTAAAATACACGTAGACAGTGTATGCATATTTATGTGTATGTGTGTATATGTGTGTATATATATATACTTAGATCATATATATAATAAATATATATATGATCTAAGTATATATAATTTATTTTTACACTGTTTTAACATTTTTTTTTTTTTTTCAGACAGCAGGGGGAGTACCTGTCATTACAGGCACTCCTCCTGCTGGCAATGCCTTGGACGGCTATGCCGTCCATGTGATCGCGGGGTCCTCGCAAGGACCTCGCGATCACATGGCCCTGGGCGGCTGAAGAGGACGCAGGGGGACTCCCTGGGCTCCCAGGTAAGTCCCCCATACCGCGATCGCCGGCGTGGGATCGCCGGCGACCGGGTAAGTACATAAGATCGCAGGACGTACTATGCCGTCCTGCGGCTTTTAGAGCCACCAAAATAAGGACGGCATAGTACGTCCTGCGGTCTTAAGGGGTTAATGAGGGATGGTGGTCGTGGTCTGATTTCCATACCCTGGTATATTCTTGCTTGTGCTGGTTACTAGGATTTGGACTGTGGGTCATAAGTCTTCTCTTTCAGTTCTTCGTGACATGAAAAGAGGCCGAGATCTGGAGCAGATCCTTACACAATACACCACCTTCGTAAAACCTGCGTTTGAGGAGTTCTGTTTGCCGGTAATGTACAGCTCGTTGGGGATGGAATGTAAATAAAATTATTAGGCCTAAAAGTAGATCTTCTGCTTGTAAGATTTTTGCAAGAAAAAACATGCTTTTAAATTCACAAGCCCTACTAAGCACACTGTGCATGGCACTACTGAAGGAATGCTCATGTATGGCATTTCTCTCTAGATGCTTGGGTGTACACAAGCATTGTCAAGACATCCTGTGGCGACCTAGTTGCCCTGAATGTAGAAATACACTGGAGGTGTGTTTGGTTTGTTTTTCTTTTTTTACAACCTCTGTTGTATTATTTACTCATGTAAATGTTTAAATAGCATTTACTGGGGTGAGGAACAAATAACCAACAAGGGCAGTCCCACTTATAGGAACACACTATTGACATTTTCTGCAGTTTTCATTGTGGGTGTATCTAAAACCAGCTTGCAATAACAGCGTTTCTATTGTCTGCAGCCTTTGCAATTCCTCCCCTTAAAACCCCTCGGTCTGTGCCGGCGAATACACCAATCGGATGCTTCTCAATTTAACAAAACTAATTTTCTATTAGCTCTGGAGAACGAACTAAAGTGGAAGTAAACCTCCCTGGCTGTCTTGAGTGAGATCCAGGGTTGTGTTCCTGCCCCAGTTATAAAAATGCAAATAGCTATTGGATTAGCACTTATATGAAACGGTCGAAAATAATAAAAATTAGAATCCAGCCACATAAAGCACATCAGAAAGGTCAAGTTGTTTTGACTGTTCCTTCAGAGTTGCCCCAATAAGGCTTTTTTTTCCTACATACATTACTTCCACGTGTCGATCGCCAACACAAGAAAAACTTTGCCCCAAAATATAACTGTTTAAATGCAGCTGAAAAAGAAATCGGTACAATAATCAAGAAAACGCATCTCTTGGTTGAGTTCCTTAATGTTCTGCTCGTGAGCGTTGTGAGATGCACCCTCAAAAATGGCATCTAGGACAAACAATGGAATGCTCTGCCTACCAGTACAGAGTATTACTTGGTCACGGTTCTTTTCGAAAGTTGAAAGTAAATTTCATTTTTCAGGCCACGGTAGCATAGCTGACTTAAAGAATTTTTCCATTCTGGCTATTTTGACCTTATTTTTGATATTCACTTTGAATTGTCGCTTTATTAAAAATGTTTAGTTTTTAAGGTTAATAAGGTTGAGTACTGCAATACCATATGTTCTTATACTCAATCTGGAGTTGAATATAAACTACTGTATAGTAGTTGTGAACAGCATTAATTGTAGAAATATTGATTATAGCTAATAACTTTTCTTTTTTTTTTCTGAGGGGGAGAATTCTTCCCTTGAACATGTTTAAATGGAGAAATGCTTTGAAATTGCTTAATGGAGCATCTAGCAAAAGAGTGTCTGTTACGATATTGCAGTCTCTACTTTTATTAGACTAACTTATTTGTAATAACTAATGCGTGGATCTCACTTTTTCCAGACTAAGAAGTATGCGGATGTGATTATCCCACGTGGTGTGGATAACATGGGTGAGTAATATGCATGCGGGGTGTGCTAGAATGGGGAATCAGGAAAACTATCAATTCTATAAGAGGATATTTTTACTTTCCAGTTGGATAGTACAGAATGAGCTGATTGAAGCACATCTGTTAGAAGTATTATTTCTTTCCATATGATTAACCGTTGAACAAAGTTCATAATAAAAATGTAAAAAAAAAAAATAGGTTTTATCATATAAGAAGTTGTAGGCAGAAGCACAATCTTTTCAGCGGTCATCTTCTCATTTGATATTTCATGTAAACACTGCCAACCACAATTTTTATGTTTATGTTGCAGCCGAATTCTCACACCTGCACACTAATGCCATTAAACATGTGGTTGAACACGGCAAGCTGCTGTCAGTCAGGCTACAGCTGACAGAAAGGGGACTGCTTGTTATTATTCTGGGTAGCAATGTACATTAAATCTATACAATTGGCACATTTCCAAATAAAAGCAAACTCCTCCTCTGTTTGAAAAGAAAAATACATCTCCCTGTTGATCAAGTAGTTAGGTTTTTTTCCCCCTTTTCCAACCCTGTTTCTGTATCATAGACAGTAGCAGACCCCTCCTGCAACATTCTCTGATGGCATCACTAAAAAAAAAAAATCAGTCCATCTTGGTCCATGAATATGTCTTCAGCAGCAATGCTCTAGACAAGTCCTAGCCAAACTGGAGCATCATGGGAAAATATTATCCAGCCTTTAACCTAGTTTATTTGTGAATGGGTTTCAGAAAGGTTACAGAGTTTGAATGCTCCTTGAGATACAACCGTTGATCCAGCGGTCTAGTTAATTACGTTTACACTTCTAGGGATTTTCTAACATGGTTAGTCTAAGACTTGTGAATCATTCTAAGCAGCTGGATTAGCCAACATTGACCCATTGTTGTTTCCAGTGGCCATTAACCTGATTGTGCAGCACATTCAAGACATCCTAAATGGTGACATCTGTAAGTGGCAGCGTGGCGCTGTGAATGGCCGTTCTCAGAAGAGGACCTTCCCAGGTCAGGGGGAAACAACGGGTATTCTTGTACCTGGGAAACGCACGCACCGGGAGTCGAGCAGCCGGCCACACTAAGAGAACCCGACACAAAGTGTCCACAGCTCCATTTCTTCCTCCATTACTCATATTTCCAAGAGGAGAGGTTTTTGGGACGGTAACAGAGGCAACAAGCTGGCAACTAAGGATTAGCTTTCAACCCCCTCCAGCAGACCAGGTGTCCACGAATCACCCAAGATGTGTAATATTTTTTCCCCTCCTGTTGCAAGTATTCACTTGTCAGTGTTGCAGCTTGAGTGGGCTCTCACAACTAACTAAAGGCTTCTTTTTAAATGTAACTATGTGAGCATTTTGTGCCAGATCAAGGCATGCTCATTTTGGGGACACTCAGAATATTAGTCTTTTTATGCACCTTAATCGTGTGTATACACACAGCACATAACCTAGTGCCCCAATTTTTCCATAAACTAATGATGTACACAACATGACATCCTATGGGTGGAAGCTTTAGCATTCAGCAAGTTGTATTCATATATATAATTTGTATAAACAGTCTATAGACTTACTGAACTTACTAAGTACATTGATGATGTATCTCAACTTAGCCCTAAGCGGAATGTCAAAAATAAGGGGAAGTGAATCATCAAAAGAAAGGAATCTTCTATTTTTATTCAATGATTGGGGTGCAGGCTGCTTATCAATGTGATGTCATATACATGTCCATTAATTCATACCATATCTTGTAGAATGGATAGATTTCAGGAACTTCCTGATAATTTTGAAAAAGCGAGAAGGTATTTCTAGGTAAATATAGTCTATATAATGCATGTAAATGGGTAGTTCTGCCCTGGGATAGAGTATGAATGTAAAGGAACTGAACCTCCAAAAGGAGGTCTCCAAAAGCCATAGATCTCCAGATGTTGTCTAACACTGTAGTAAAGGGACAGTAAGACTACTGCCACTTTGGCAGCCAGAGCACAGGCATATCATCTACAGTAATATGATATAATTTATTATTTTCTAAAGTTCTAGGAAAGCTATTGCATGCTGTAATACAGAGCACGTGGCAATGTTCTGTATTAACAAATCAATTTAACTCACCATTGGAAAAAAAAAAACAACATTCTTATGACAACCTGTCTTCAAAAAGATTTCAGGTGGTTTTATCCAGAACAGACCCCAAGTTCTAAGAATTATACTGACAACTGTCAGGGAAGATTCTCAATAGCGCTCCTTCAGTACATTGCACAGGATCTCATCTGATATAAGCACAGCGGGCTGTATTCACTTAAGAGCGTGTTACAGTGACTTAGGAATGAAGTGGCAAAACACAGGCCAAAAAGAGCAAAGCTTTCCTTTAACCCCTTTTACACTTGACTCTTCTGTCTAGAATTTTGCTAGTTTGTTCTCAAGTCACCAGGGGTTCAGGTTGGTTTACAGATCTATGCATGAAAGAGTTAATGGATTCTGGACTGTTATTTAGAACGACCTTGAGAATCCCGTACTGTGTCTTAATGGTATACATTTCAGTATTGACTGTCTAACTGTTAATGTTCTGTATGGCAATTTATTATATATATATATATATATATATATATATATATATATATATATATACACACAGTTGTATATTTCTTTTACAGAAAACAGACCAGTATTCAGTTCAAATTGTTTTCATTAAAAAATAATAATAATAATGTACAAAACTGTAGTGTTTTCTGAACAAGCACCTATCCCGTGCATTTCTTGCAGCTAAATTTTTTTTCCCTTCCTGTTCTCGATTTTGTCTAATGACGTGTCTGCCCCAAAAGCAGTTTTCCAGTCCTATTCGTGTTGAAATGCTTTGGACCTATAGCTGGCTACATTAAATAAAAGAGACATACGGCTTCTCTGAGCAGGTAAGTCCCACACAATGCAGCTGCTCTTCTTACAATCAGTCTGTGGAGCATATGTCACCGCTTTCTGATCAATATGTCCCAGTTGTCCTTCCACCGCAGACCCTTTAATTCTGCTGGGGATAGAGGAGGATCCCCATACGTTAATGGGCAAAGTCTTCGATATGTCAGGAACACACTGGACATCCAAACCACCAGAAGCGCAGAGAATGTATTCCTCATAACTTCGGACCTAGAATAAGCACATGGATTTAGGAGACAAACCTCCTGCATGCTTTACCTAGAATTGGAATATACAAACCTAAACGATAGCAGTTGGTTTGCATATAAGGCTGCGTGGTTCAGGTCATAAAGTGTTAAACTTTTAATAACCTGTACACTAAAACTAGTGGATTGCCAGTTAAAGCGACTTTGGCACAGGGTCTGCAGAATCCTTTTTATTAATGCAGAAAAGAGATGTGAAAGCATAATGGCTAAGTTAACGAGGATGATACATTTAGCTTTCATTAAATGCCATAACATTACAGCCTCTGGTAGTGGTTATGGTGCCAGGAGGTCTCAGAGTAGTCTGTGAAAACATTTTACAGCAGTTTGACAACTTACATCTGGACTGATAGGGGACCACACTCAATATCTGAGAGTACACAGCCGCCACACTCATACAGTGATTGCGAACCTGTATAACCTTGCTTGGCTCAGTGGAGCTCTGAGCGACATATCTAACCTGTCAAAAGCTTAAACTGTTTGACTAAATGACTCTGGAACCACACCAGGGTACTACTGGCACCATTAATCACTGGGCCTTGGTGGTTATGGTGCATGGAATGTTATGATAGATGTGTTATTGCCCAACTCAGTGGTTCTCATTTTATTGACCTTTGAAGCATGAATAGATGAACATACCCTGCCATTACACACATGGCCTATATGCTGCAGCTGGTGCTGTAACAACAAAATCAACTGACTGACTGTTTAGCTAATTCTAGATTGGCTGGCACATTCTACGGCACCCCCAAATGCCCCAGCACAATTACCATGGAGCACGTGATATACCAATCATACCTGAGCAAATGCTGGTAGGTGTGTTCCAGCAGGGGCGGTAACAGGAGGATCAGGTAGGTCAGGGCCGGGAGGTAGTGATACAGAAAGAGGGTCTTCTCCATTGCAATGAAAGGCAGGTAATTCACAGCCCAGCCGCCCAAACACACTGCGCCCGTCAGCTGCAAGGTCTGCCACATATCTGCAAACAAATACAATACAATGTGGAGGAGCTTTCTA
The DNA here is from genome assembly GCF_036172605.1 of Pelobates fuscus. Lineage (NCBI taxonomy): Eukaryota > Metazoa > Chordata > Amphibia > Anura > Pelobatidae > Pelobates > Pelobates fuscus. The sequence goes on along the minus strand of NC_086325.1, from coordinate 134,610,579 downwards.
GGGAATCCACAAGTCTTGTATGCAGCCTTATAGTGTATGAATTGATGTGTTAAAGCGCGACAGACAGACACACACACACTCTCTCTCTCTCTCTCTCTCTCCTGCAAAATTAGTATTTCATAAAGATAGAATCTTTATATAAAAAAAAATCATATTGACTGTTGGAATTTTACTGAAATTCCAACCTTTTCAAAAGATACACAGAGACAAAGTAGGCACTATTTTTCCTAAGTTTGACACTGGGCGGAGCTTGCACTTTCTAGAAGTGTCAATCTCTCAGCCATCACCAGTGACAGCCACGTGGAATTAGCTCTGGCTAAGGAGTGTCTTGTGGGATCCTCCATAGACCTCCATGCCTTACTCTCACATATGCACAAGAGTAAAGCAGTGACCTTGGCTCCTGGCTAGAAGAGGACGGCGGCGCTCCAGAGAGACAGTTTAAAGGACCGCTATAGGCACCCGGACCACTTCAGCTTAATGAAGTGGTCTGGGTGCCAGGTCCATCTAGGATGAACCCTTTCTGCTGTAAACATAGCAGTTTCAGATTACTTACTGAAGTGAGAATTCAAAGTGAATTTCAAATTTCAGGTCAAAATAGCCGAACTGGAAAAATTATCTAACTCAATTGTGCTTCCAGCTCAGATACTCTGGCCTTAAATGTGAAATTCACTTTGAATTCTCACTTCAGTCAGTAATCCTGTATGTTTCCAGCCAGTTAATTTGGCCTTAAATCTACAATTCTCTCGTGAACTCCTGAGCATTCTCAGGTTAGTAAATAACCCTGGCATGCATTCAAATCCCTTTGTCTTTGGATCAGTGAAGCAGATTAATTTAACACCATAGTCATACCTGATGGAATGTCATATATCGCCCTCTGCTGGCGTAGCAGGTAAAACAGTAGCAGTGCGGAGTAGAGCAACGCACCAGCATTGGCAGAATACCAGATCACAGGATTACCTAGGAGTTGGATCTGAGCCTGAAACAGAAGCAGATCATACTTCACACCCACAGGCTATGCATTTTGTCACACCATACACAAATTAACTGTAAACGCAAAGACTTTAAAAAAATAAATAATTGCATCAGCAGTGGTGAATTCCATTCCAAAAGGACTACAAGACATTGCGGATACCTTTCCTTTAAGGGACCCTAAGCAACAACACCATTTTAGCTTAATTATGTTTTGATGTATAGATCATGTCCCTCCAGTGTCACTGCTCAATTCTCTGCCATTTAGGAGTTCAGTCAATTGTTTCTGTTTCTTTAAGCAGTGACTCACATGGCTTCCATAAAAATAAAGTTTAATTTTTACAGCACAATGTGTTTACTTTAGAAGTGATTATCTCCCGCTCTGTTAACTAAACTTTAATTACACGCAGGAGGCTGTTGCATTCTCTAGAGGAAAATTGAAAGAGCAGGAGATATTCTAAATTTAGCCACTGTGCAATAAGGAAAGCTAAATTGTTTTTGCGTTTTTCAGGAAACTGAGTCACAGCCAGAGGAGGTGTGGCTAATGCTTCATAAACAGTAACAAAAGAAATTGAGCAGTGAGACTGCAGGTGGTGTGTGATCTGTATGTCAAAACGGCTTAATTAGGGCTAAAGTTGTCTTGTGCTTAGAGAGCCACTTTTAAACTGAGCTGGAATTATTTATATTAAAAAATCATCAGCTAACCAGCCAGTATCATTAAAAATGTAAATAAGCCACTTACGTTTTCATATTCTGAATAGTTTGCAAACTTCACCCACAACCAGTTCCATGGTAACATTTAATCTTGTGTAGCTCTCAAACCAAATGTGAAAAAATTCACACAGGCTTCACTTTGCAGAGTATTATCACTGCATCACAAAAGGTAGATGGGTTTAAGAATGGTTTAACCCCAAAAGTGCTTTAGAAAGGTAAGCTTGTATCACCAATTCATTCCTGGGGTATTTGCAGTTCTGGCCATAGCCCTAACCTTCAGAGCTTGCACTTACTGTGGTCTTGGGATGGAGCCAGTATGCGATGGAGGTATCCAGGGTGAGCCAATCCAGAGGGGATGAGCTGTACTTGTGTTCTGTGCTCTCGCTTCTCATAGTGAGCATCTTCCACTGAGGAGAGAAACAAAGTTACAAGTGAAGAGCAGTGGTAGCTGGATGCACAAGAACCCGTATACTGAAAGACATGACCACTTGTGCTCAGAACTAGCCTTTTATTGAATTACATTAGTATGCCGACTAACTTTTTGTTAAACAAAAAAATAAAACATCCAGCACATGGTCTTTTAGAAAATAACCACTCGCTGATTATTAAAACTCATTATACTCCTGAACAGCTATGTTTCCAACACAGATTTTGACATATCCAAATATCCAACATATACCTGCAACTCCCAAAATCGAGCCATAAAACTGAGGTTCCTTGCCACGTCCACCTGTGTAGGAGAATGCAATTCCTGCTCCAGCTCAGACTGTTCCTGACCTGAAGAAATAATGAAGCCGATTAAAAAATAAATTTATTTTTGTCAAGGTTAGACTCTGAAAGCAAAAACATTACAAATATATAAAATTCAATGCATACACGAACAAAGGGACACAACAGGTAAGGTCACACAGTGAATAGTATATAGTAAGAGGAGTTATTATGTGTGTTTTTTTAATTTGGTGCTCTCAAAACTCAACAAAGGCAAAATTAAGGCAAATGGTTGATTTGGAAAAATTCTCAATTTCAGCAATAGCTCCAGCTTAGCAATCTTAGCCTTAAAGAATACAAATCTGTATTCCTAACACTATAGCATCTATCTTCACAGTAGTATTAGGTCCCCCACGGAGCAAAAAAAAAAAAACAACAATTATTTATTTTCCAGCGCCCTCGATGTTGCTCACCTCTCTTCCCCTGCCTCCATCATGGAGGAGGTCCTGCATCTTCGATGAGGGTCTAATCTAATGCTAATGCGCATGTGCAGTAAGTGCCATGCGCACATTCAAAATTCCACCTTAGGAAAACATTGAATCAATGGTTTCCTATGGGGCTTCCACGTCACATGACCAAGTTTAACTTTATCTATTCTGTGGATGCACCTCTAATGGCTGCCAGTATGACAGTCACTAGAGGAGGAACTAACCCTACAATGTAAGCATTACAGTTTCTCAAAAATGGCAATGTTCTACAATGAAAGGTTAAGGGGACAGAGACACTGCACCCAGACCACTTCATTGACTTTAAGTGGTCTGGGTGCCTTAGGTGTCCATGTAATTTTGAAGGTAGGTCAGTGATGGCTAACCTTGACACCATAGTTTTTGGACTACATTTCCCATGATGCTCAGCTAGCTTTCAGACGCTAAATGCTAGCGGAGCATCAAAAGAAATGTAGTTCAGGAACTATGGTGTCAAGGCTAGCCATCACTGAGCTAGGTCTTCAATTTACTACAAAATGTATTTGGTAGTCTTAAAATTAAAATTGCAAAAGGCATACTTAACTATAAAACCTAATTCACCTAACAAAAAACTATTTAGTAATTGGCATAATATTTATTTAGAGCTGCATTCAAAGTACCAAATATCATAGATGAGTCAATTCATTTTCAACAGTCCCAGTAAGAAGAGGATCAAAGTGCTGGAATTTATTTAGAATTTTGATAAAATTCAACGGAATGAGACGTTTCCAACTGCCCTAAACCTCCATCAGAGGAAATGGGGTGGAAGAGCTTGTTGTACTGTTGCCTCCATTGCTGATTTAATACAAAACAAAGTGTTTCATCAGGAATTTGCAGAGAGGTGCACAAGTTTCTAATGGTTATCAGGTGTAACAACATTTGTGAGAAAAGGCAGGACTCATACATAGAGATTTACAAAACTTCAAAGGGTTAATACACTTTACAAAATCAACAAAATAGTTTAAACAAATAGTGTTTAGTATTTGCCTGAATTCTATAGGACTCTCAGTTTCAGTAGAGTCGCCTTTTAGTGACATGATAACCACCTGATTACTGGAAATTATCAAAGACTCTTATCAATACCATCTCCTGAATGAGAGACAGACAATACTTTATCTTATCTTGAATGAAATGTCCTAATCCGGATTTCCTGCCAATATTTGTATCTTAGTCTGGCTAGTTCCATTTGAAATTCTTACAATCTTACTATAACAATGGTATGCTTTATTGACCATTTATGGTGCTCATTGTCTGATGGCTATCAAGCCATATCCACACTGTATTCCACTAGTTGGCTGTTTCAGTTTCTCTTAAAGACCAATCCAACTCATTTGGGCATCTACAGAGTCTGTGTGTACATACACAATTCGCCAGAGCTATGGCAATGAGAACATACACTTTGAATGATGAAAGGAATGCTAATGAGCTCACCCTAGCAATGAGTATCAATGAAAGCGTAATTGTGCACTTACTCCTGCCGTATCGGTGCTCCTCAACATTCCATACCAGGCTCTGGTGGTAGCTTTTTGACAACTTCTCTCCAACGACCTCCAGCTGCCGAAAACCCCAATCTGGCAATGCCGCCCCACTGAGCTGATGTAGAGAGAAGAGGGAAGAGGTATGGTAAAATAAAACACAATATTATTTTTTTTATTTTTTTTTAATAGACCCAAAAAGGAATACACAATCAAATATAAACGCATGTTCTAACTACTTTTTGGTAAAAAAAAAAAAAAAAATACACCAACCGCCTCAACTATACTGATCACAGGGTGCAGGGAGAGATACAGAAATTTGGGTCCCTACCCAGGTCTCATTAGCTTTGCACACCCATGTAGATGGAATAGAGGAAGGGAGGGGGTATTTGTTGAGGCCTTCCTGCTAAATGGAGGACTAAATTTAATAATAATAATAATTTGATAACTTCCCCTTTTGCCACATAGCCTACAGTCAAGATCACCAGATAAATGTGTACAGGAAATATATACTTACATGGGAATCACATCTGCATCTTCCAAGTTGGCCCCTGGCAGCCATCTTTGTTTTGATTTTTTTTACCCCACAGGGAGTTTAGCAGAAGTATTATACCAGGAAGTATTTTAACAAGTTAACTTTAACCAAAGAAAAAAGTATACACAATGTACCCAAGTTAACAATACACAAACAATTATCATCGTTCATGTCTTTATTAAATCCCATTGAACATCCCAGTTCTGTGAAAAACTGACCACTTGGATTAAATAGCAAGTTGATCCACCCTTGGCACCAATAACCTTAAATCAAGTGTTTCCATCAGCTGAGGGCTAGACTTGCACAATATTCAAGAGGAATGTTGAACCACTCTACCTTACAGAACTGCTTCAGCTCAGCCATGTTCCTAGGGAGTCTGGTGTCAACAGCTCATGTGAGGTAATTCCACAGCATCTCTATGGGGTTAAGGTTTGGGCTCTGACTGGGCCACTCCAAAAAGGTGGCTTTCTTTTATTTTGAAGCCATTCTGTAGTGGATTTACTTAAATGTTTAATATCATTGTCCTGCTGCATCGACCAATTTCTACTGAGCTTCAGCTGGCCCACAGCCACCCTGATATCAACCTGTAGGATATATCTTGATAAGCTTTGGAATTAATTTTTCCCTCAACAATGATAAGTGGTCCATGCCTCAAAGCAGAAAAACAATCCCAAATCATGAAGTTTCCTCCACTTTACTTAACTGTTGGGATGATGTTTTCATGTTGGTATGCGGTGCCCTTTTTACACCATACACAGTGCTGCATGTACTTCCCAAACAACTCAACCTGAGATTTATCAGTCTATAAAACATTGTCCCAGTAGTGTTATGGAGTGTCAAGGTTGACTTTGGCAAACTCCAGGCGTGCAGCAATGTTTACATTTTTGTAAAGCAGTGGCTTTCTTCATGGTGTCCTGCCATGGACTCCACTCCTGTCTTCTGTATAGTAGACTACTGAACAGAGAAATTAACCAGTTGCAATAATATTTTTCCTCATTGAGAATTCTGCAGTGTGCCCCTTGAGTCATCTTGGCTGAAGGGTCACTTCAAGATAGAGTAACCACAGTACTAAATCATCTCCATTTATAGACAATTTGTCCAACATCGGACAGATGGTAACTTTCTAGCTTTATATATTGCAACTATTCTTGATCGCAGGTCTTCTGAGTGCTCTTTTTGCGAGGCATCAACAAATGCTTTTTGTGAATAGCAAATTCAAAATGTTTGAGTGCGTTTTAGAAGTCAGAGCAGTTTTAGCCCACACCTCCAATCTCGTTTCGTTAATTGGACCAATTGCCAATTTTCAACTTAAATTAGCTTTTGTTGAAGTCATACTCACATACTTTTCCCAACCAATACTGTGAATATTTGAATGATATATTCAATATGTACACAAACAATACAATAATTTGTGTGTTAATAAAACAGATTGCACTGGGGGGCCGGGACCTGAAGCGGAGCGGACGCCATTATAGCGAGCTCCCACCTTGCAAATCAAAATCCGCCAAAATCTCGGAAAATACCCACCATCCGACCCGGAGCACACCAGAACAGGGTCCAGGACAACACACCGAACCGGCAGATGCCTTTCCGGTACACTCCAAAGTCGGGGAGTGCAAAACGCAGGCCTAAGGCCTACCACGCCCCGAGCTTACACGGACTCGAGCAGCTACTCAGCGGGACCTACCTACAGGGTGATTCCGATCCGGAAGACGACTTTGACCCGTACGGGCCGGAGACTCACATACCCATGGGTAAACGCACACAGAAGGCTCACATGGGCTCCTCTACAGCACAGGACATTGGAACTCTGCTCCAGCGCCCAGCACAGCCCAAAACTACCACCATGGCCCAAACTCAATCCCACTCACCGGCCCACTCATCATCAACCCAAACAGACGCAGCACTCACAATGCCGGCAACGAACACTGCAATGGGAGACTCTAATTTTGCCACTAAACAGGACCTACAAAACTGGGTCAAAGATATACAGAAGACGTTGGCTGTTGATGTGGGACGCCTGAAAACCGACATGCACAATGTCACAGTGCGAGTCCAAACCTCCGAACAAGACATCACGCACCTCCAAACCGACATGGCTAACATGCAAGACGCAGTACACCAACTGCAAGCCACACAGCATAACATAATGCTGCAAATGTCCGCGCTGGAGGACCGAGCCAGGCGAAATCATGTAAAAATAAGGGGAATACCTGCAGAGATCCAGGCCACCGAACTGCCACAATACATCCGAAGACTCTTAGCCACCATCTTACCGCCGGCAGCTACTCGAAAATTCGGGCTTGACGGTGTATACAGACTCCCAGCTTCCCCCAGGACGCCTAACTTGCCCACCAGAGATGTCATATTGCGTTGCGCCTCCACCCACGACAAAGCACAGCTCCTGGCAGCAACCAGAGGTAAAACCCCTCTTACCTTTGAAACGACCCAGCTGTCGTTTTACCAAGATCTCACCAGGGCCACGTTACAATGGCGCAAGACACTATCACATTTTACAACTCATTTGCGCACCCTAGGAGTACCATACCGATGGGGACCACGAAGATCCCTGATAATCCCCCACAACGAACTCACTCACACGGTAACATCGAGCGAAGAGGCACCAGCACTCCTGAAGAAACTTGGACTGCCAGACCTACCTGCCGTCTTACCACAAGTGTCACAGCACGAGATGGGAGACCCGGCCACCAGCATGCCGTTCACCCCGAGAGACAGGACACCACCGAGTCCCCACACTTGACAACAACAGCTGGAGCAAACACAAGGGCCTACACTACTAGGCAGACTTGGCCGGGAACAGGGTACTTCTCAACCCTCCCACACACTGCTCTAACCAGTAACATGGCCGATGGACTATGGGACTAAACGTTTTATATTTCTTTTCCGCTTTTTCTTTCCTTTAATCCTAGGTTTAAAGTTTATATATGTAACTCCAGCCCTGATAAGTACAAGCTGAGACAAGGCTCTGGGCCTGCGAAAGGTACCAACACACTGATGCCCCCCCCCCCCCCGCCACCCCCTTGGTCAGGGGTAATATACCATCAAAACCGCCTCACACAAAATAGGTCTCACTACCCGATTAAAATATAACATCCCGCACGTAACATACCACAACCACTAATCCTCCTTGCACCCACGCTTCTAACATGAGCCTACACTTAGACATGTAGGGAACCTAATATTAACATTCGTACATCTTGTTAAATAGTATGCTTAACCCCGCATGAGACCAACCTCGGCTCACACTCTGTTTTAGAAGGAAAAGCACTTGTTTTCTTACTTATGTTGCATATCGGAAAGTTTCAACCTGTTTATATTTCTGTGACATGCTAATGAATACTGTTTTTATACCAATGCTCCATTAGAATGTCAGCACACACGCTGCTGTCCTACACTTATTGTTGACTTACATTATGATCTCCCACAATTGATATTGACGACCCACCGACATACCTACCATGTTACCCTTCCTTAAACCTGAAAGTGTTAACTTAAGTGTATGCATGTTTAAAATGTAACTCAACTTGCTGTTTCATGTTTGATAAAAAGAAAAATATGTGCTGTAACAGAATGCCACTCATAGAACTACCATGATTAAGCCTGCAGTAGCTGTCGTGGCCCTGCACGCTTGCCTGTACCCTATATGCACATGCAAAAATAAAGAATTTAAAAAAAAATAAATAAAACAGATTGTCTTTGTCGATTACTGTAACTTAGATGAACATGTAACCAGATTTATACATAAATGCATTTATAAAGGGTTTGCAAGCCTTTTCCTGACACTGTATTTTGGAGTGAGGCTCTTATTGTCTCCCCAAAAAACACATTTGCCTAATGTTTGTCACTATCCCACCTCCACCTCCCTCTATCCTCACACCTTCAATGCCGCCGATGTGTTGACGTGGACCAGCTTCACCTCAGACAGGATATTCTTCCAGGTGTCTGTGTCAGACTCTCGGTTCACAATCTCCTGTGAGGGATGGAGGGGAGACATACATCGGGAACACGAAGTGGAACATTTCACGAGTGTGGTGAAGATACTATCTATCAATATAGTAATGTGGTGATTACTGTCACACTGTGGACATCTTAACTGTAGAAAAATAAACACCTCCATAATTCATAAACAAAAAAACAAAAAAATATATATAATATTTTTAAAAATGGCACAAAAAAAAAACCAAAAACAAGTACAGCAGCTAGATACTGTGCATTATAATAACTCATTTTGTGTCCAATTACAATAATAATTATATTGACAGCAATGGTTAATGGAAAAGAAAACAATATGCTAGACAGGGGTTTATGGTAGAAGATCAGATTCTATTAGATCAGAATGAGAGGCTCATGATAGGTGAAGCCTCTTCTTGGTCTTGGAAGAGGCTTTTCTGCTGATGAAGCTTGCCACGGCAAACAAAGCAACTGCTGGAATTCGTTTTTTGTTAATTTTTTTCTTCAATTTATCATCTATATAATGCATCAAATGTTCCTTATTTCCAGTCTGGAGTGTCCCTTTAATTAAGCTTTAGGTTACCTGCTTATTAAAGGTACAGGACTGCATTCCATTTCGCCCAGAACACAGAAGCAGTTGGTTCTGTCCTGTAGAACAGAACTCGTAGAAGGGGTTTAACAGACAAGTATTAGCATTACTTGTAGTTGAAGCTACGAGTGTGATAAAAGCATGGCTTGCAAACAGGACACAGTAACAGTAGCAAGAGAAAGAAGTTTAAGCTTCCAGTGATTATTCGCCTATTTTCTTATCAGTGACACTCACTCACCACTCTCCACAGTGTCTGTGCCGGCATAGAGATATTATAGTCTATGTAGCAAGAGATTTCCTGGGAGTATGGGGACAAAGCAGCAGCAACATCATGTCTAGATAAGGAGGAAAGATCCTTGGATGAGATTGAGTACAATGTTAAAACATATTAGTGCATTAATCCACTGACAGCCCAGTAAGTGGATACTTATGTGAATGACCTATTGCTTTATCTGGATCTCCTCAAATTAATTTCGGAAGATGTACCATCAGCCTCAGTAAAAATGGAATTTGCCTATTATTCACCTACTATTGCCAGCAACATCACAAAGTTAATCAGCCCCCAGCGCTCTTAGCCTTTGATTATCATCTAGGTTGGACAGAATTGCCAAAGTGTGAATTCCACAGTACCTGATTGGCTGAAGAGTGGGTGGTGTCTGAGTGCTAGGAAGAGTCTTAGATTTTGTCAAACCGAGAGAAACGCTGATAGACTATTGGCAGCACAACCACTACACTAAGCTGTAACGTTTATGCTGCTTACAGTGCAAGTTGAAGATCAAATCTCTCAACAGGGTATTTTGCAAAAATTAAATGATTAACAGACTATCAAATAGAAAGCAAAAAAACAAATAACATTTTTTAAAAATCCTGGCTAATCCATGTCAGTATCACCTAAGCTCCTCCCTCTCAGCTGATAGGACAGCTATATTCAAATATATAATTAAGGACATTCTAAAAGGAGTCTCCACACCTTAACAGCAGGGTTTTTTTCCTGTCCTCCAGCTGTTAGGCTGAAAATTATTTTAAAATAATTTTTCTTTCACCCGCCATTAGTCTCAGTATGGCTCCTCTAGAGAGTTCACCCTCTCTTTCTAGGGAAGAACCCAGCCCAAGCGGCTTGAGACTCGATTATGGTTGCTACATTAATCTATGATAACTGAAGAATTGGGGACAAAAGTTTCTACTTGTTTCAAGAGTTTTCGATTGTATAAATGCCTCCTTTGGTAGTGTTTATTGTTTTCCACAGTTGTTGCTTTGTCCTCCTAACAGCTTGGTTGTTCTAAGATCCAGCGCTTGCACATTCGTGAGCATCCTCCTTAGCCATCATGCCCGATTGGCATCTTCCAGAACGTTGCACACATGCATGAGCTTTCTTAAAGTGCTGGTAGGTATCGTTAAAGGCTATATTTTAAGGAGGCCCAAGTTTAAGGTGATGCAATTTGGAAAACCGTTTTCTCTGATTTGAAGTGTTGGAATTGTTTGGAGCTCTGCTGCAAGGTACTTAAATTGCTATTATTTATTTATTTCATTCATTCACTATTTTATCTTTTGTGGCATAATCTGGATGTGGTAAGAGCTCTGCACATTTATCTGGATGGAACTAAAGAACTTCGTTAAACAAATTCCCTTTGGACATCACAAGGGCTTGGCAGCTTCAGTCTCTTAACCGTAGGTGGATTACGCCTGCAATTCAGAAGGCCTACAAGGTAGATGGCAAACCTATTGCAGAAGGCATCAAGGCTCACTCTACAAGGGCTGTCTTGGCATTCTACCGAGGAGATTTGGAAGGCTGCAATATTGGTCACCATTTAAGACTTTCATCAGTTACCAACGTCTGGATGACTCTTCCTCGACCTCCTCCTTTGAAAGAAGTGACCTGCACTCAGCCGTGTCTCATCAATAAATGTAAGTATTCGGGCAGTTATCATTTGTTCTCTTTTACTTCTCAACTGTGTAAACTTTGGAAAGCCCATAGGTGATGCTGACATGGATTAGCCGGGAAAACAGAATATGCTTTCAATACTTACCGTAATTTTCTTTTACTGGCTAATATCCATGACAACAACATCAACATTTCCCTCCCCTCCTTTGGTTGACTTGGTTACAAGACTGCTGTTGAGGGGGTGGAGACTCATCTTATAATGTCCTTAATTTTAATTTAAATATTCCTGTCCTATCAGCTGAGTGGCATGAGCTTAACCCATAGCTAATGCTGACATGGGTAGTAGCCAAGAAAAAAAATTTAGGGCAAGTATTGAAAAAGAAATTCTGTTTTTTCAAGACAGTTCCCCTTTAACCTTCATATACAGGTTCAAGGAAAATGGTTGTCTAAAGTGGCAATAGGGTAAATTATTTACTTTGATATTGAAGTGAATCTTTATAATAAAATTGTCTGTATGTGTCACCTTAAATGTATTTTAAGAATCTATACATACGTGTTTAGGAAACGGGTGGTCATACCATGTACCAGTTGTATGGTGTCTCCGTGATGTATGGCACGTGGTGGAGAACCTACCACCATCTCTTGCCTGAGAGGAGATTATAAAACAACAAGGTCAGCAAAGCTATTATGAAACAGTATACAGAAATACAAACTGCCACATGCACTATTTAACTGTGTAGATAGATAGATACCTTGCTGGATCCTTCACGATCCACCAGTTATTGACATCTTTGTAGGGGTAGCAGGTGACTTGCTGCTGGTGGGAGCTTCCTCGGCCACCTTCGTACCTACATAAAGAGGCAGCTGGTGAGACAAATACTTTACAGAAAACACAATCACTGCAATACAGAAAATTCACTTCACTAACTAACCTCCCCTACAGTGTAATGGCATGCTGCAATAGAACCAAAGGAAAATTGATGGTTAACCTTTGACGTCCTGTTATGGACTATCCTTTGCATAAATATCAGTCAGTGAAAGAAACATAGGAGCCCTACTTCAGGTGTTGGTTAGCCCTCCCTGTTTAAAAACCTTTAATGGCTACAAATTTTGTGTTTCAAGGGAAAAAATGAATATACATACATGTACATACACATAGACACACACTTACCGTACAGGGTAGGTGTTTTTGTGCGAGTGAAGCCAGCATGGCACAGGTTTCCCTAGAGTGTTCCGCAGGGTTATTTGGGATCCATAAGCAACCTCTAAGGGTTGCCCCTGCGTGATCCGTGAAAGCCCACCCTGAGAATCACAAACTGAATTAGTCACGGCAGAGATTACGTGTTCTCCCCAATGAATACTAAACAGGGCTGTTATACAAAAATACAACTGCTGCCACTATTGGAGCAGTTAATGGGGATTTACAGAATGCTGTCAAGGTAAAGTACAAAAACAATGAAGTCTTAAAGAATCATGTAAACACAGGCCAGTTAGTCTGACCTATCAAGTCATTCAATGTCACAATCAGTGGATATAACCAATTCTCAAACATTACTGGATGACACTAAGCAATATATTCTCAATGGGAACTAGTTACCTCGAGGCTGGCTTGAAAAGCACTGCTCATTATATGGTCATGAGGACCCGATCGAATCAGTAAGGACAAATGAATGTAGAATATCCCCAGATATAGGGCAGCAGGGACTAGAAGCAGAGAGAAGCCACGTGCCAGCAAATGGAACAGCAAAGACACCTGTAACAAACAGCCTACAGGTCAAAGAACCGTTAGCAGTCACCATGACCAGAGTAGATCAATATACATACGTTGGACAAAGTTCGATCACCAATAAGTTGCCAAGTGTGAATGGCAGCAATAACCAAAATCAGTAGATAAGAGAAGAGACCCATGTATTTCACCCTAGGGAGAGGAGATAGAAGATTTACTGGACACACACAGGAAGGCAGACGTTAAATAAAAAATACTGTCTGTCGTGAAATGATTACTTACCCTACAGCTAAGGCACAAGAAACCCCAGTAAGCAGCAGCCAGAACCACCAGAATATAGAGAAGGGACTGTAGAGCAAAGGAAATTATTAATCCACAGGGGAAGCTCCACAACTCAGCTTCACTATGTAAAGTGGACTAAGGGAGCATTGCATTGCTAGACAAATCGTTTTAATTAGTTTGGGTGATATCAGAGGATATTTTTTAAAAAGCGGGTTCTTCAGCACCAAATGGATGGAAAACAGTGAAAGAAAGAAAAAAGTTTTGATTCAAAAATTAAAAAACAAACAATTACAGCCAGTGGCAAATTAAATTCGACTGAATATTTTTTTATGTGTTTATGTTCTCGGTGACAATTTTGTAATTAATGAATAAAACTCATCAGACCTGATTTATTGCAACTAGAGATCAATACATGAAAACATTTCTCAATATTATCAACAAAGAGTGACAGAAAAAAATGGGTATTCAAGATTAGTGGTAGGCAAACTTTGGCACTCCAGATGTTGTGGACTTAGTCTCCCATAATGCGGTTACTGCCATAATGTTTTTAAAGCATCAGGGGACATGTAGTCTACAACAACTGGCTCACTGAATGTTGCCTACCAGTGTAAATCTAGGCTATAAAATATTTCTGATAATCAATGGAATAAACATTACCCACCTTTTTAATATATATATATATATTTTACAGAAAAGTGCCAGAGAAGGGTGTCCTTTAGTCCCCAATGTTTATATTTCCCTCTATATTTTACAAAGCACCCACATATTCCATAGAGGTATACAACAGGACAATTAACCCCTTAACGCCGTTACGGCGTGCTATGCCGTCACGGGTTAAGTGGGCTTTAAAGCCGTTATGACGGCATAGCACGCCGTAACGGCTTGCAGCCCCAGGAGGTAAGATGTACTTACCTCCGCCGCGATCCGCTTCGGGAGGACTGCCTCACAGCCCAGGCAGCCCTCCCACGGCAAATCAGGCCCCCGGGGGCCATGTGATCACTCTCAAAGAGCGATCACATGGCCCCCTATAGCTGGCTGTGGATCTGCCAGCAGGGGGACTGTTTGAAATATCAGACAGTCCCCCTGCTGGTGGGAAGTATAAAAAATAAATAAAATACAAGTGTAAAAATAAATTAAATATATTTTTACATATATATAATATGTATATATATTTTATATATAATATATATACATATTATATATATGTAACGTCATACAAAGTGTATTTTAATATTAATATAAGTATATATATTAATATTAAAATACACTTAGAATGACGTTACATATATATAATATGTATATATATTATATATATAATAGATGTACATATATATATTATATATAAATACGTATAATTAAAATAAATAAAATAATAAAATAAATAAATAAAATATTGAAACAAAATTTAATATAAATTATATATGCATTTGTAATTTCATTCTAACTGTATTTTGTTATTAATATATATATATCGGTAACAAAATACACTTAGAATGACATTCTATATATATCTATATATATATATAAAATACAAATAACCGCAAATATATATATATATATATATAGATAAATACATATAATTACATAAAAGATTACATTAGTATACACGTAGAATTTAAATACCTATAAATGCATATATATTAAAATTCTACATGTATATTTAAATAATCTTTTAACGTAATTATGTGATTTGATTAACTAAAATTTGATTGACATGCCTGGCAACACAGGGAGAAAGTGCAGCGAATTTAATTCGCAAGCACTATATTTGACCCTGTAACTCTCCAAGACACCATAAAACCTGTACATAGGGGGTACTGTTTTACTCGGGAGACTTCACTGAACTCAAATATTCGTGTTTCAAACTGGTAAATTGTATTACAACGATGATATTTTAAGTAAAAGTGACTTTTTTGCATTTTTTACAAGCGAACGGCACTTTTATGGTCTATATTATTGTTGTAATATGTTTTACTGTTTTAAAACACTAATATTTGTGTTTAGTGAAGTCTCCAGAGAATAACAGTACCCCCCATGTACAGGTTTTATGGTGTTTTGGAAAGTTAGAGAGTCACATATAAGGCTTGCATTTCATTTTTTTCACATTGAAATTTGCCAGATTGGTTATGTTGCCTTTGAGAGCGTATGGTAGCCCAGGAATGAGAATTACCCCCATGATGGCATACCATTTGCAAAAGTAGACAACCCGAGGTATTGCAAGTGGGGTATGTCCAGTCTTTCTTAGTAGCCACTTAGTCACAAACACTGGCCAAATATTCGTTTTTTGCTTTTTTCACACAAAACCAAATATGAACGCTAACTTTGGCCAGTGTTTGTGACTAAATGGCTACTAAAAAAGACTAAACATACCCCACTTTCAATACCTTGGCTTGTCTACTTTTTCAAATGGTATGCCATTATGGGGGTAATTCTCATTCCTGGGCTACCACACCGTCTCAAAGGTAACATTACCAATCTGGCAAATTTCAATTTGAAAATGTAATGTTCTATATTTGACCCTGTAACTTTCCAAAACAACATAAAACCTGTTAATGGGGGGTACTGTTGTACTCGTGAGACATCGCTGATTACAAATATGTGCATTTTTTTTGCAGTAAAACCTAACAGTATTATGACATTCACAGTTAAAATGTCAGACGGAAATGCAAATTTAAAAAAAAAATCTTATTTTCTCACATTTTTTTTACTTTTATTCATAATAAATGATGTTCCATATATGAATAGTTAATGATAGATTAAAGCCCTGTTTCTCCTGAACAAAATGATATATAATAAGTGTGGGTGCATATAATTTGAAAGAGGGGAACTACGGGTGAACAGACAAATAGCGCAAATTCCAGTTTTTGTTTACGTTTTGATCAGAACGTGCACTATTGACTCTGTCCTGAAGGGGTTAATGATATTATAAGCCAGTTGCATCCTCGGTTTTCTTTACTCCATTTGTTTGTTTGTTTGTCGGTAAAAATTACCAGCTGAGATACATTGAGGAGTCCATTGCAATGGTGTACAAACTACACTGACACATTACTTTACACAACACACTTTAGTTTAAACCATACAAAAAAAATTACCCAATAACATTTTTGCGCAAAAGACCATTCAATAAAAAAATAAGATTCCTTTAAGGTTGCTGTACCAGATAAAATAGATAGTACAGGTGGTTAGATGTAATAGAGTACAGATATAAGATACCTTATTGTCACAGAGGACTTACCTATTCTCCTGAGAGTGACAGAACTTTATAAACGACAGTAATGCCAAAAGGATGAAGAAAATTAGCACGGATTCCAGCAAGATCAGACGTGACTGTGTAATCAGCGCATTCTCTGTGAGGATGTTAAAGAAAACAAAAATCAAAAAGTAGAGAGAAATAGAATGAGACTAAATATCCTGCTATTTAGGGACATTTTTGGTTCATTAACAGCAAAAATAGTCGTGAGTGGATCAGATCTTTTGATGGGATCAGACATTTCGTAGAATTTAGGAGACAGATTTTTGGTGTTATTTTTAAACTGTGTTTTATTTTAGTCCATGTAACACAGAAATCTAGAATATATTAGAATTGATGAATAACCACTGACACTCTGTTGGAGCAAAAAGAGTTCTGTATTCCGCTATAGCTGCAGGGAGTGTGACCTTACCACCATGAGGAACAGTGGCATATAACAGGCACAACACGTTTCTGTGTAACATTTAATAGATTGTAAAAATGTTGTGCCTCAATCAACACTATACTCTTCAACTTCAGACTTGGGGACTTAGACTTAACAAGAGTTACCTCAATTTCAAATCCCCCAACCTTTGAGAGGTCACTGTTACGTATACAGGAGGTTACACGCTAAGAGACAATATCTGAAAATGAAATAATACCCAGATCACAAATGTCTGTCAAGGTAGCTTGTTATGCTGATGTACGAATGGCAAACAATACAGTATTGTATCTAGGTCTATGAATGAACCCATTAAAAGAGCCATCCCACTTGGTTTTCATTAGCCCCGGCTATTATATAACTAGACCAGCGTTTCCCAATTGGTGTTGGGGTTCCACCGAAAAAAATGTGAAAATAAAATGACCGCGGGTGGCGAGGGAGCACCTCCCTTGCGCACACAGCAGTAATACTGGAGCCGGAATAGGACGTCACTTCGGCTCCGGCATCACTAAGAGGCGCGCAAGGGAGCTGAGCAGGGAGATCACTGCTCCCTCACCGCCCGCACGCCAGCCGCTCAGCAGCTCCACTGGCCACCAAGGACTGCTCTCCAGCCACCCAGCAGCCCCAGTGGACCACAGGGACTTCATGCCAGCCGCCAGCAACCCCACTGGACCCCAAGGACTCCATGCCAGCACTCCTAAAGGTAGGGGGGCTGGGTGGAGTAAAATGTTTAAAATTATTTTTCTTTTTTTTAAATTGTATGTGTGTCTGTGAGTTTGTATGTGTTTGTCAGTGAGAGTGAATGTATGCTTGTCAGTGAGAATATATCTGTTCTTGTCAATGAGAGTGTATATGTGTTTGTATGTGTGTCTGTAAAATAGTGTGTGTGTGTTTGTTCAGTGAGAGTGTATGTGTGTCTGTCAAAAAGTGTGTGTGTCAGTGTATGTATCTGTGTCAAGGTTTCTGTATGTGTGTGTGTGTGCCAGTTTGTATCAGTGTGTATGTATGTGCCTGTGTACCTGAGTGTGTCAGTGTGTATCTGTGGGTGTAAGTGTGTGTGTATTTGTGAGTCAAGATGTGTGTGTCAGTGTGTGTCAAGGTGTGTGTGTGCCAGTTTGTGTGTATATCTGTGTGTCAGATACATATACACACACTGGCGCATACAAACACAGACATACATACACACAGATACACACTATGTGTCAAGGTGTGTGTATCTGTGTGCTACTATCGGCAAGTGTGTGTGTGTGTGTGTGTGTGTGTGTGTGTATCTGTGTGTCAGATTCATACACACTGGCACATACAAACATAAATACACACACCTTGACACACAGACACATACAAACACAGATACACACACTTTGACACACAGATACATATACAAAACACAGATACACACTGTTAAATTAATGTATTACCACAGACAGATACACTGTTGAAATTAATGTATTACCACAGACAGACACACTGTTGAAATTAATGTATTACCACAGACAGACACACTGTTGAAATTAATGTATTATCACAGACAAGAAATTACAGTTTTATACCAACTCACCAAATAAAAGTAGAATGGAGGCTACCAGACCTGCACGTGCAGAGAACCCCAACTCCACTACAATCTGATAAGTTAGGGGAACACACAGTGCTCCAGATATTGCAGGCAGCAGTCGGAGGGACCAAACAGGGACATTACTGCTGTACTCTGTGCAGGAAAAAAAGAAAAATATAATAAGACAATGTAATGAAATACACAGCCTCCTTTCTTAAAACTCACAATTTACCATTTTGGTGGAGTTGGGTGAGACATATTTAGCCTATACCCCATCTGCTCTGGCACACAGAGGGTTATACAGAGCGTGACAGAAAGCACATGCCAATATATATTCATATATTTTTACTTACCGGCTCCAATTCTGTTCCACGCGAAATTACCATCAAACCCACCAAGGTAACCTGGAAAATGTAAGTACTTAGTAATGAAGTTAAGATGATGTTTTAATCTATGAAAAAAAGGAAAAGACTATTCCCTCCAAGAGGCATTTTATGATTTAATGCAAACAGATATTTGATGTGGAATGACCCCCAACACTGGAATTCAATCCAATGTTTTAGTGGGATACGATCGCATAATTCTTCTGTGGGCGCATAGAGAAATGTTATTTTACTTTTATGTGTATATGAAGTGATCAGCACATGCTTACCTCCCAATGCCAGAAGCATGTGTCCTAGAGGTGGTCCACTGTCATCTAAGAAAAATATGCGCTTCATATACAGAGATATAAACTGCCCATAATACACTTCATCAAACCTGCAGGATAAAAACAAAACACAAAACAAAAAAAAACCATTAGTCTAAAGAAATGAATGAGAATGTCCATTAACTAAAAAGTAACATTGTAGCTGATTTAACAAATGTCTGCTATCAGGGAGATGACAAGAACAGGTGACATTTCAGATCAAATGTTTCAGGCTAAGCAACCTTCGGCACTCCAGATTTTGTGCACTACATCTCCCATGATGCTTTGCCAGCATTATGGCTGTAAAAGCATTATGGCAGATGTAGCCCACAACACCTGGAGTGCCGAAAGTTGCCTACCCCTGGTATAGGATCAATCCCAGATACTTAAATGTAAAAAGTCACAATAAATGCAGTCTGAAGCCCTTTTCAAGTGCACCCATCAACCCAACCCCCACAAGCTTGGTAACTTTAAAGGAGCACTATAGTGTCAGGGAAACAAAGCGGTTTTCCTGACACAATAGTGCCCTGAGGGTGCCCCCACGCTCAGGGTCCCCCTCCCGTGACCCTGAAGGGGTTAAAACCCCTTCAGCAGTTTACCTTAATCCAGCGCCGGGCTCCCTCGGCGCTGGTGATCTCTCCTCCCCCACCGACGTCAATGCTTTCCTATGGACGCTCTGCGCGATGGAGGCATAATATGCCTCCAGCGTCGCCTCTAGTGGCTGTCCGGAAGACAGCCACTAGAGGCTGGCTTAATCCCAAATGTAAACATAGCAGTTTCTCTGAAACTGCTATGTTTGCATCTGAAGGGTAAATCCTGAGGGACCTGGCACCCAGACCACTTCATTGAGCTGAAGTGATCTGGGTGACTATAGTGTCCCTTTAGCCCCTTAAGGACCAAACTTCTGGAATAAAAGGGAATCATGACATGTCAGACATGTCATGTGTCCTTAACCCCTTAAAGACACATGACATGTGTGACATGTCATGATTCCCTTTTATTCCAGAAGTTTGGTCCTTAAGGGGTTATGGGGTTAAATTGTTTATTTTTGCCCACTTATTCATTATCATCTATATCAAATTACTGCAGTCTATTATTCACCAGTCACATTTTTGCCGACATTGCCACAGATTCTAAATCAGGGGTCGGCAACCTTTGGCATGTGTGTCATGCATGGTCATTCCAGAGCGCTCCCGCTCAAAGGAGCCTATGGTCTGCACCTACAGCGGGTGCAGTCACCACAGGGAACTCTTCTTTGCAATCTGGAACTTCTCCATATTCTGTCTTGCTTGAATTGCATGCTAATGGAGACAGGCACACACGTGAAAGGCGCAGATCACAAGAACCACACACTGGAAAACTAGATTTTTAATGAAGATTCATGCCCCACCACACCCACCTGCAAAGGGCGAAAGGGGCATAAAATAACTTTATAACTTTTTAAATTAAATTATATATTTTAAATATATTTATTGCATAAAGACCCACAAATCGCCTGCCAATACCTCTCTCACATACAATCTTAACACAACCTTGCAATCCCCACCCCATGCACACGGACGCACACAATACCATAGACAGCTCACATCACACTTACTAATTTGCAACCGCATACAAACATTTAACATCACAAACAGCTCACATACATACATAACACAACAGGCACTCCACAAAAACAATATGTATATATTATATAAAACGATAGCAATCCTACAGGAAATAAGGTGAATGAGCAGCTTACACAACAGCTGGTGGGTGAGAGAGCGACCAGAGCCTTGTCAGGAGACCCAGTATTGTCAAAGCCACCAGGAGAAGGTTAATATCCAACGTCACCACAAATGGAGGCTTCAAAGAAACTGGCATCCTGGAGGAGGAAAAAAAAAAATATCCTGCGTTCAAAAACGTATTAAGGAATTGAATAATTTATTGTTTTGGCTTAAAATAAGACATTTCATGGATGTCCCCGGTCAATTCCCAGTTTAGTAAATAACCCTGTTTATGATTGTGTATTAGAATTAGCTCCCCCAACATTTCAAACAGCAAAAGGAGTGTCCCATTTTTAAAATGGGACACCGTGACTTGAAATAGACACGCCACTGCCCTAATAAAAGGAAAAAAAAAATAATAATATATATATTCGTTTTCCTGGCACTACAGGACCCTCAAGTGTCCCTTTACCTCCCACGCCCATCCCAAGTTGGTGAAGGGGTTAAAACCCCTTCAGTGACTTACCGTAGTCCAGTGGCGACGTCCCTCGGCGCTGGGTCAGGCTCAGCCTTCTCTCCTCCCCCGCCGACGTCAGAGCTGGCAGGGGAGACCTAATGCGCATGCGCGTCAATGGCCGCGCATGCGCATTAGACCTCCCCTTGGGAAAGCATTGAATAATGCTTTCAATGCTTTCCTGGACGCTGGAGGTCCTCACATAGTGTGAAGAAGTCCAGTGTCGTTTTAAAACACTTTTTGTGTTCTATGAACACGGAAGTGTCTTCTAGTGACTGTCTAGTAGACAGCCACTAGAGGAGGACTTAACCCTGCAATGTAACTATTAAAGTTTATGAAAACTGCAATAATTACAGTTGCAGGGTTAAGGGTAGTGGGAGTTGGCACCCAGACCACTCCAATGGGCAGAAGCAGTCTGAGTGCCTGGAGTATCCCTTTAATTTAGATTTTTTTCTTTAGTGGTATAAAAAAAAAGCTTGCAAAAACTGCTGACCTCTTGTCTGCTGCCTTTGCGAGCCCTACCCTTCTAACCCTGCCCAGACTTTCTGTGACTGTCCAATCACAGGCTTCCCAATGCAGCTCAATGAGACGTCTTTGCAAGGCAGGTGCTCTGGGCAATTGCTGCCTCTTGAGTTTAGCTCCACTGAGCAAAACAAACCAGGAAGTAACAGGACCGATTGTCTGATTGACAGTCAGGGGATGCAACCAGGTTAATTAGTAAAAGTGTTAATTTCTAACGAGTGGCATGCTTGAACCTTTAAGTTTATGTTTTTGACCAACAGGGTTTCAGTTCTCTTAAAGGGTCCCTCTCCCTCCCACCCCCCAATCCCCAGTTGCTGAAAGGGTGAAAACCCCTTCAGTGACTTACCAGAGGCAGCGACAGGACCCACATCGCTGCTTCCTCCTCCCCCGCCGCTCCTCCTTCTGCTTACGTCGGCCGGTGGGCGAGACTGATCTCGCCCGCCGGCCGAGGAGACCTAATGCGCATGCGCGGCAATGCAGCGCATGCGCATTAGCGCACCCCATAGGAAAGCATTGAAAATGAATTTCAATGCTTCCCTATGGGGAATAGAGCGACGCTGGAGGTCCTCACACAGCGTGAGGACGTCCAGCGACGCTCTAGCACAGAAAACCTGTGCTATGAAGCAGGAAGTGTCCTCTAGTGGCTGTCTAATAGACAGCCACTAGGGGAGGACTTAACCCTGCAAGGTAATTATTGCAGTTTATAAAAACTGCAATAATTACACTTGCAGGGTTAAGGGTAGTGGGAGTTGGCACCCAGACCACTCCAATGAGCAGAAGTGGTCTGGGTGCCTGGAGTGTCCCTTTAATTTTGAAAACCAACAGCCCAGTCCTGCCTACACGGGGATTTTCCGGGAAGATAGGTAACAAACAGTAGACACCTTACAACAAACAAA
This sequence comes from Pelobates fuscus, assembly GCF_036172605.1. Taxonomy (NCBI): domain Eukaryota; kingdom Metazoa; phylum Chordata; class Amphibia; order Anura; family Pelobatidae; genus Pelobates; species Pelobates fuscus. The sequence goes on along the minus strand of NC_086325.1, from coordinate 134,587,654 downwards.
ATGGTACAAACGCTTGTCACACTGTCATGTACACTGCACTTGTGTTCATGTATTTGGTTATTTTAACCCCTGTGTAAGAATACATGTGACTGCCTTCTGTATTGTACTATGGCTGTTTCAAAAATAAAGAATAACATTTAAAAAAAAAAAAAGTGTTAATTTCTATGGAAGTCTGCACTTTTTGTAAAATGAAAAAAAAAAAGAATTTTACTGTTCACACATAAAGCACATCAGCAAGCAAAAGTGCTTTAGAAGTCGGGGATCTACCATACCTTGTCAGTGTGCGTTACCCTCCAGGAGCAATCTATTAAAACAATGCTTCGCTGGTATACTACACCAGTTAAACTATACCAAATGCACAAGACTCCTACAGATGAGTGCTGGAGGGGGTGCGGTCTGAGAGGGACGTACGTGCACATGTGGCGGGAATGCCCACAGATGATCACATTTTGGAAACAGATACAGGCACTAATGTCACAGGTCTTTTGCAGATCTCCAGGCCTAGATCCATGGCTATTCCTATTAAGCAGGACTCTAGACGGCTGGACTAGGCATGAACAAAAGTTTATCCACAAAATTACCTTAGCAGCTAGGAGGGCCGTAGCCTCAGACTGGCTTAAACCAGGCACACCACCCATCACAGGGGTCATAAATAGGATAAAAGAAGTCCACTTGATGGACAACCTAACAGCTAGAATAAGGGAAACTTTTCAGAAGAGCTGGGAACCTTGGGAAAACTCCAACCTGGGAAACTAATATGCAACCATGCTCCGACGACAACCCAGCGGCCCCTTGCTTGGATTCCCCCCCCCCCTCCTTACCCCCTCACCTTTCTCTCTCACTCTTTGTACCTCTTCTACTTTCTGTATTTCTATCCAGGCTTACAAGTACTAAAAACAAAATACTGACCAACATAAGGCATCCATAAGGATAGGCACATGTGGCACCAGAAGCGGTGAACAGCTATACAGACACTATCAGCACAGGCAAATTACCAAAAGCAGGGTAAAACCATCTATAACACTAGCTAGATAAGTTTGTTGTTGTTAAGGAAGATGATATGCCTACGAATGTTAATTCACTAAAACCTCATGTTCGGTATAACTAAGAGATGTCTGTACAGGATGTTACCATTTTTTCAGCTATCTTTCTTCTAGATGCTAATGTTAATCCATGTATGCAACATGTTGTGTCAATACAAAATAAAGAATATTAAAAAAAAAAAGAAGTCGGGGCTCTAAAGTGTCCTGTATGTGCCAGAAATGCTAGCTAATTAATCTACTAATGTTGATGCTAGCATTAGGCATATCAAGACATGCTGGGTGCTTTGAAATGTGGCATCCATTTTATTTCATTTTTTTATTTTATTTATGAAACAGTGCTATTCACTACTAAACTCCACATTTTCGTGAATGGGTAAAAGTGTACTTTAGTGTATTTTATTATTTTTCAATTTTACTCAAAGCAAATAGCGTATTTTATTATTAATAGTCATTATCAAAAGTCACTCTCACCACCCCCCCCCCCCCCCCCCCAAGGATTAACTAGGTAAGCATCACAATTTTAAACCGACTGACTGTGTAGGTTTTTAGTATATTTGAACAGCGCAACATAATAGCAATGCAAAAAAACAAAAACAAAAAAAAATGCTAAAATACACTTTTACCTCATGAATAAAAAAACTAAGGCAAAAATTGCTAAATCCAGAAAAACTCTCCAACTCAAATTAGTACAAAAAAAAAAAATATATATATATATATATATATATATATATATATATATAAATCTGCGTATAGTGAATACTCCCTGCTAGTCATTTCAGATTTTCATTATAAAGGGGAGAGGGATGTATAGGATTTCAAATTGTGTTTGTGTTACATTTGGCTGACAGATTGTGATGAGAGTTGTAGTAAAACAAAAGAACGTCCAATCGCATAAGTAACATTTTAGAAGCATTTACTGAACAGATTTGGCTTTGAGACATTCAAACAGTGGGCTTGCTTTGATCATTTTGAATGAGTATAAGATGGCTGTGGCCATAAATGATCTAACCGGAGTGCACATTATAAATAGGTGATTAATATTACTAAATACTTTCTGATACAGGACTGTAAGCCATCCCTGATTAGCGATTTAAAGCTGAAAATTAAGCATAGTTTGCTATTGTCAAAGTGGCAGCAATAGGGAACAAGTGTGACTGAGGGGGCTACTGAATAATATCTCAATATGTGAAATCAGAGGGAATTCAGACTGGATAGACAGAAAGCTGCAGGGGATATGGGGTTAATTCAATTTACAGAATAGAGAGAGCTTTAGGATACAGTACCTGAGGCATGGAACTAACGGGATCGATTGGTTACGACTGGAGCACTGCAGCTCGGCTAGTGCTGCCTTCCTGTCACGTGACCCCGTGATACAGTGTATCTCAGATGGATCGTTCTCTCAGAGCCATAATGGCAGGCAGGGTTAGGCTTGGAGTGTCAAGGGGGGGAAAAAAGTCTCTGCTGAGCGTTTTATTAATCGAACGCACGTTTTAATGCAGCAGTTAACTCAAATGTACCCAAGAATTGGACATAAAAGGCGCGTGTGCAAACCAAAGTGCAGAAAGGAAAGCAGAAACCACTTTTCCTTCCTTTTAATTACATTTAAATACACCATTATACAAAATACAATAAACATATGCAAAATCACAATTTCACCTAAATATAAATATGGGGTTTTTGCACATCTTTCTAATATAGCAAACTTCCCAAGTGTTCCAATTTATTAGGGACAGTCACTATTTTAGGACCAAATCTCCCTCCCCCTCTTTTTTTAGTTGCTCCATATTGATGTCTGAGTGCAACAGGAAAAAATACTCACAGTAATGTCTTTAAACAACAATAAACGTGTTTAGAGATTAGTCTGTGTAAATAAGATACATTGTTTTTATTCTAAATTACATTTAGCTGCATAAATTACTTTCAGTATGTCACCTAAAATTACTCAGAACAATTGTTTTCCTGGCACTAACTTCCCTCTCCCCCGAAGCCCCCTTCTGTCACTTACTTGAGTCCGATGTACCTCAGCATTAGCTCGGACGTCAGCAAGCTTGGCCTAAGGTGACATAATGCACTCCCATGAGTATTTCCCCATAGTAAAGCATTGTATAATGCTTTCCTGTGGGGTTTTGCATGAGGACGTCCAGCGTCAGGCGACCAAAAGTTGCCTAGCAACCCGTAAGTCTCTCTAGTCTAGAAGTGGAGTTAACCTTCAAAGGTAATTATTGCAGTTTATTGAAAACTGCAATAATTACCTTTGCAGGGTTAAGGGATCTGGGATACAGCACCTAGACCAGGAGTAGGCAACCTTCGGCACTACAGATGTTGTGGACTACATCCCCCATAATGCTGGTGAAGCATCATTGGAGGTGTAGTCCAAAACATCTGGAGTGCCCAAGGTTGCCTATGCATGACCTAGACCATTTTAATGAGCTGAAACGGTCTGGGTGCCTATAGTGTCCCTTTAAATGCTTTGTAGACTATTTAACTTCCAATCTGTGCATGGCCTCTTCAAATTAAGTATGCAAATTAATTAATCCTCCAGTACTAAACACATGGCGCATGTGCGTGAACAGCTCGGATGGATAACAGGCCAAACAAACCTGCAGCAGCATCTTAGGGCGGTGAAGTTCCCTCAACATGGCAATAAAGCGGAGGCAAGTTTTTTTTTTTACATCCCTTTGCTGCAATGTTAAATCCCACCATGTTGTCCTCTCACACAGCCCTGGAGCTATGCTGTGATAAGACAAGGCTAGAAAGGGAAAGGAAGGTGATGCAGTGGAGGTGGGAGTGAACAGGCAAAAGTGGGTAGTTTATTAAGTACAGATTACAAGTGTGGGGAGAAATACATATGATGGGGTTTACAATAGGGTATCCTAGGGTAAGAAAGAAAAGTATGTGGAGAAGGGGAAAGAGGCACAAATGAGTGGGAGAAACAAATCAGGAGAGCTTAACAGTGATTTGTCTGTCGCAGAAGATCTGCAGAGATTTTGTGCAACTGAATCTGTCTATGTCCCATAAAAATATCTTTGACTGATGAAGAAGTAAAATGTTTTAATTATTGTTACGGTTACCCCCAGGCTAGCTGAAGGCTGGACCCGCTTGGATGTCCTGGTTCCCGTAGGTGGAGAGAGAGAAGCGCTGTTCCGTTCAGCAGACCACCAGAGTCCTGTGAATACAAAGCAATCCCATTAGCTCTAGTATAGCTAGGATACCCTGATTCCCACAAAACAAGTTGAGGCTGCGATTTGAAGGTCAAACACGAACTGGCTTTAATGGCACAGGGTTAGCGTTATTTATGCAAAATCCCAGGTCCAGGGACAATACATACAGTTGACCAATGACAATACACTGCATCGTTTGAAATAGTCCCCTCCCAGCTTGGAGATATTGATTCCAACGGTTATGGCAATTCAATTATCTCCAAGTGCCCAGAATCCCATGTGTATTTCCAACAGGTAAAAACAGAATAAAATATATATTTATAACAGTTTACAAAATACCCCTTACATTCTACCATTCGTTAGATAGCTCGGGTCTGAGCGCATCAGATAGACGAATAGCGCTCAGACCTCACGAACGGTATAGCTAGTCTATGTGATATGTCTTTTCGTGTCTCGTTGTCCCGAACACGAGATGGCGGCCATCTTTTCTGCTTGTGAATAGGCGAGCGGGTATCAGTTTCAAAACTCCTGGAACCAAACACGGATAGCAAGCTGCATGAATACCGCTATCTGGCTGGTTGTCCCAACCCTTTGTGAACCGAACGTAGACCGCCCTGAAGGGGCCAATTAGCCTGCGGTTAACCGCAGCCTCAGCGTTCTAATTACAGACACACGCCGGGGTGTAGGTGGTCCTCGTTCGGGAGTTTGGTTACATTGAAAATAGTCGACGAACGAGGCCACCCTGAGGTAGACAATTAAGGTTGAGGTTAACCGCAAACCGCAACCTCCCGGTGGTCGTCCGTTCGGTTGTTTCCGAAGTCAACAGGGTTAAGTGGCGGCACACGCCAGGGGCCGGGTGGTCCGAGTTCGTATGCACGAATATGTAATCCAAGGGGTTTGTGTAAATGGGTATAAGTAATAGAAATACCGAAGGAACCGTCTTCAGTACTTTAACATAGTGTAATCCAATATGAGTCTGTGGAGTGTCCATAACAGTGCTCCCTCTTAGTGGAACACTCCGGCAGACACCGTCTGACCCCTCGTCGGGGCAGACTAAGGCTGTCCAGACTGATGGGTTATGTTGGACTGAGATCTGTTTGTCTAGACAACCCGTCCGCATTCCCATTCTGTTTTCCAGGTCGATAGGTTATGGTAAAGTTGAATGGTTGTAAAAATAAGCTCCAACGTAAGAGTCTGCCGTTGTCTCCAGAGACCCGATTTAACCACACCAGCGGGTTATGGTCGGTCAACAATGTGAATTCTTGTCCATATAGATAGGGAGTCAGTTTCTTTAATGCCCACACCAGGGCCAAACACTCCTTTTCTACTGCAGCATAACTGACCTCGCGTGGTAGGAGCTTTCGGCTGATGTAGGCAATCGGGTGCTCCCCTCCATCTTCTCCTACTTGGCTGAGGACTGCCCCCAGCCCGAACATGGAAGCGTCTGTGTGGACAATGAAACGTTTGTTAGGGGTTGGGGCAGCCAAGACAGGAGCATTAACAAGAGCAATTTTGAGGGCTTGAAACGCTGTTTCACAGTGGGGAGACCACAGGACTTGTCGGGGTAGGTTTTTCTTAGTCAAGTTTGTCAGGGGCTTAGCTATGGTACTGTAGTCGGGCACGAACCGCCTGTAGTATCCTGCAGTGCCCAGAAAGTCTAGTACCTGGGTCTTGGTGGTGGGGGTGGGCCAGTTGGCGACCGCTTTTATTTTAGCCGGCTCTGGTCACTGTTTCCCGCACCCCACACGGTGACCCAGGTACTGCACCTCAGCCATTCCAAAATGGCATTTCTCTGGCTTCAGAGTCAGGCCAGCGGCCCGAATCTGATCCAGGACCATTCCCACATGAACTAAGTGTTCCCCCCAGGACTCACTGTGGATCGCTATGTCGTCCAGGTATGCGCAGGCAAACTCCTGGAAGCCATTCAGGAGTCTATCCACTAAGCGCTGGAATGTAGCGGGGGCATTCTTCATCCCGAACGGCATTACCTTAAAGTGGTATAAACCGAACGGGGTGACGAATGCCGACTTAGGGATAGCTTCCTGAGCCAGGGGAATTGGCCAGTAACCTTTACAGAGGTCAATGGTTGTTAGATATTTTCCCCTGGCTATACGATCAAGTAGCTCATCAACTCTGGGCATCGGATAAGCGTCCATTACCATTTTATCGTTGAGCCTCCGATAATCCACACAAAATCAGGTGGTTTCGTCTTTCTTAGGGACTAGAACCACTGGAGATGCCCAGGGACTGTCGGAGGGCTCAATCACCCCTAATCTAAGCATTTCTTCAATCTCGGTTGTCATTCCAGCCCGTACGTCTTCAGGAATTCGGTAGGGGGTTTGTCGTAGGGGCTGCTGCCCTGGAGTGTCTACCTGATGGGTGGTGAGGTGAGTGTACCCGGGTTCTTGGGAGAATGTAGTACTTTTAACGTGGAGTAATTGGCTCAATTGTTCCCTTTCCTCCTCATTAAGTCTGTCTCCGATCTGGACCTGTGCCACTAAGTTGGAGTGGGGATTCCTTTCTAGTCTGGGATGGGAAGGTTGTCTGGGTCCTCGTGAGGGGGAATGCAGATGGCTGTCACGTTCTCGGGTTTCTCTAGATACTCCTTAAGCATATTGTGACGGACCCGCTGGCACTCCGACCGAGTATCTCCACCAATCGATGGTGCTTGCCGAGGACTCCAAGCACTCCAACTGACACCATCAGCACTGCAGACTTATCCCATCCCCCAAGCATGAGCCAAGGCTTCAAGAAAGGGTCAAGCAGGTCTGTTTAATGAGCACACAAAAGCAACAGCACTCATGCAGCAAAACAACTCCTCCTCAGAGGAAAACAAAATGACAGTTAAAATGGTCAGACAGAGTTTGAAAATATGACAGTTATTAAGGGTTTTAACTGGTGTTCTAAGAGGGGGGGAATAAAACAGTCAAACTTAATCCATAACACAGGGGTTTTCTTCACACTCTGCATCCGAAGTGCATAGCAAAACTGCAGATCCTTTGTCAGAGCGTTTAAAGGGCCAGAATCAGTCTAATAAAATTCACTATGCCCAAATAAAGTATCTAACAGGGCAAAATCTTCCAGGGGCCATAGTCACAGGGCAGGAGGCTGGCAATTAGTCCTCTCCAGGCACAAGTGGCGAAGGGCACTTCGTCACACATATTTATGTGAAATGTTTTTCGTAAGTTTCCGTTATGGCAACTAGCTATGATATAGGTAGTGTCCCCTTTCTTTTCTATTATCTGGTACGGCCCTTGCCAAGCAGCTTGTAGTTTGTCTGCCTTAACTGGCATAAGTACCAGCACCTTCTGTCCTATGGTAAAACTCCTGGCTCGGGCGCCCCGGTCATACCATACTTTCTGTCTCCGTTGGGCCGACTGGAGATTAGCCTGGACGACCTGGCGAATTGCTCCATTCGGTCTCTTAGCTCCAGCACGTAGGGTACGATAGGGACCCCGGCGTTCTCGGTCTCCCCCTCCCAGTGCTCTCGGATCAGGTTTAGGGGTCCCCTTACCTGGTGTCCATATAGCAGCTCGAAGGGAGAGAACCCTGTCGTTTCCTGGGCACCTCCCTGTATGCGAACAGGAGATGCGGTAGGAAACGTTCCCAATCCCTATATTCCTGAGCGAAGGTTCTTGGCATCTGTTTAAGGGTTCCGTTGAACCTCTCACAGAGCCCGTTCGTCTGGGGATGATAGGGGGTGCGGAGAAGCGATTTAACCTTGCACACATGCCAGAGCTGATGAGTTAATTCGGCAGTAAACTGAGTGCCTCTGTCGGATAGGATTTCCTTGGGAAACCCTAACCGAGAGAATACCTGTACTAACGCATTAGCTACAGTGTCTGCCTGAATGTTAGATAGAGCCACTGCTTCAGGATACCTGGTAGCGTAGTCCGTTTACCGGAGGGACTAGGGGTAGCCAGTGGCCCTACTAAATCAATAGCAACCCGGCTGAATGGCTCTTCTATAATGGGCATATTCATTAAATGTGCCTTGGGATGGTCTCCCCTCCTCCCGATGCGTTGACACACATCGCATGTGCTGCAATGGGTCCGCACATCTACGTGAACCCCAGGCCAGAAGAAGGTATGGGTAATACGGCAAAGAGTGCGGGTTACGGCTAGATGTCCTGCTAAGGGAATATCATGTCCTATCCTGAGTATCTCCTGTCAGTATTTGTACGGGACTACCAATTGTCGCCTATGTTGTTGTGGCAGAAGCAGCCACAAGAGACTTTTGCATTGATTATTGCCTGTATTTGAACTGTATGTAATATTGTAATCGGTTCCCGAACCAGAACTCTTAGCCGGTTCGGGAACCGATTGAAATACCGAAAGAGAGACCACCCTGCTGTGGTCGTGTGCCTCCCATTAGTGGAAGGCAACAATGTTGCAAACACTGGTAATTGGGTTCGTGTGTGGCCGCCATTCGTATAACGAACACGTGGCGGTGGCCATCTTAACTCACGAACAGCGGTGTCTGGTCGTCGAGCGTCTGGAACTGAAATCGGACGCTCGACTACCCAGACACCGCTCAGACCTCCAGAACAACGGAAACGTTGAATTCAAACTGCCGACCGGCCTGCCGTTCGGTAGGATGAATCCCCCAGACTAGGGGATTCATCCAAACGCAGAGTTAGAGCCGGATGGCTAAGCTGTTAGGTACTTTTTATTCATTGAAATAGACCGACCGCAGGGCCAGAATTCATGGAGCTGTTTTCGGCTACTAAATCCTTGCGATTGGTCAATACTTTAACTGGCTGTAACTCCCGAACCCCTGGTCCGATCTGGGTGAATTTTGAGTATGTTGCTCACCCAGATCAGACCTACCAGGGGACCCCTTATTTGTCCCCGTACCCCCTGTATTTGGGGGACATCCAGAAAGTGGGGAAAACTCTGTCCCCACTAATATGTTTAACTGTTAATCTAAGGGGAGGAGAGGGAGAGGAGGTGACCACGATATGATTGGATACTGTAAGTTACCTCCCTTGCATGGGAAAAATGCATAAAAGCAAACTTGTGAATAAAGCTGACAGTTGACTCCCAGACTATGTGTCGTCTAGTCCTTGTCGAGGTGGATTATGCTGTGTTCCTGTGATTTTGTATGCTGAATCTTTGTTCCCAGCGGAGAGCCATTGGAGTAACCACTGCCCCTCCACTACAGTTGTCCCTTCTTTTCGGTTAACCGGTACAGTTTCCCTTTCTCCCATCTAAATGTCTCGTTATCTAGTTCCCCCCCCCCTCCAGATTCGGCTTTTTCCCTATACTTTTGCAAGGTCGGGTCAGATTTGGACTCGTGTTCAAAGGAGGCGGGAGTGTCCCAGGGTATGGGGTCTGGTGGGGCAGTCAAGGTCGGGGTGAGTCTTACCTGTGGTTCCCGCACTGGTGAAGGGTCAGGCTGATTCCTGGCTTGTGATTGGGTAGTCACCGGATGAGCCTCGGAGTTATAGGCTGGGGCATAAGCAGATGTCATCAGTCCCAAATCATGGCAAATTATCCATAATCCCGACGTTCACAGTGCCTTTTCCCGCCCCCCAATCCAAATGGACCTTGGCGGTCGGGATTTTGTATACGTCTCCCCCAGCCACTCGAACGGCCACGGTTTGTCCGGAGCGCTTGTGCTCTGGTACCTGGCTCTGAACTAAAGTTATGGTAGCTCCATTGTCTCTCAGTCCCTCAGTGGAGTGACCCTCGAGCCATACCTTTTGCCTGTGATGCTGGCGGTTGTCGGAGGCAGCATATACAGGGTCGGCCTCGTGGAGAGGTCCCAGGTATTCTTCCATGGGGCCCTCCTGGTTAACACATGGAGCCTGGGCGGGCCGAGATGACCCCGTGGAATTATTATAAGTCCGGGAGTTTTGATGGTGGTTGTTGAGGGGGCAACTTCCCATGATATGCCCCGGTTGTTTGCACCGGTAACAGGTTGGTCGTGGGCGTTCGGTAGTATGGCCACCTGGAGGTCCCAGATGCCTGGTAGGTCCTGCGGGTACGGGAGCCCTGAAGTCCGGTCGTGCCGGCGTTTGGTAGGTTTCTCGGTTTTCTGTACGAATTGTTGGTCGGTAGTTGTTACTTTCGTGCAGTCGTGAGTCACAATGTTCATCAGCTAGCATAGCCGTCTCCGTTAGGGTAGTGGGTCTACGATCACGGAGCCATTCCTTGCATTGTTAATCTACCCAATTGTAGAAATGTTCTAAAAGAAATAATTGCAATACTTCCTCACCCGTTACGGCTCGGCACCCTTTCATCTAGTGATCGGCTGCTCTCCTCATTCGATGAGCCCATTCAGTATGCGTATCGTTCGGCTTCTTTTTCGTGTTCCTGAATTGCCTATGATACGTATCTGGGGTTACTGCATACCTTTGTAATAGCGTATCTTTAACCCGGTCATAATGTGTCACTTCCTCGGTAGACAGTGTGCAAAACGCATCTAGGGCTCGGCCTGATAGTTTCCCCGACAAGATAGTGGGCCAATCCTCGCTGGGTATCCGATGAAGCGCACATTGCCTCTCAAAATCGGCCAAATATTCATCGATCCCCATCTCATTCTCTAGGAACGGTTGGAACGCTGCATGGGGAATCTTTGGCTTCCCAGCCCTTTCTGCCGGGTCCCTTGCCATCCCCGCCGCGGGGTTTTGCTGTGGTGGGTTTAAGCTCATTTCGTGTGCTCTGGCCTCTCGGATCTCTACCTGTGCCATGGTTTGCTGTATCAGTTCCATGGTCGGGTTCGGGCCGAACCAGGAGAGTCTCTCCCGAACAATCCGGTTCTTTTCCTCGCTAGCGGACATCAGTGTCTCTGTCATGGTCAGGCTTTGATCCAGTTCTGTCAGCTCTGCGATCAGCTCCCTCCTAGGCCGGTTGCTAGCGTTCCCACCTCTGCTTTCTAATAGATCCTTTAACGTGGTGCGTTTTAGTTTGTCATAAGCGCTCTCCATCTGCTCTGTATCTCTCCGAGGAACTCCAGGAAGATCCCGCCACTGCCACCAATTGTTACAGTTAACCCCAGACTAGCTGAAGGCTGGACCGCTTGGATGTCCTGGTTCCCGTAGGTGGAGAGAGAGAGAAGCGCTGTTCCGTTCAGCAGACCACCAGAGTCCTGTGAATACAAAGCAATCCCACTAGCTCTAGTATAGCTAGGATACTCTGATTCCCACAAAATGAGTCGAGGCTGCGATTTGAAGGTCAAACACGAACTGGCTTTAATGGCACAGGGTTAGCGTTATTTATGCAAAATCCCATGTCCAGGGACAGCCCCCTCTGGACCTGATGGGATACAGGGACAATACATACAGTTGACCAATTACAATACACTGCTGTCAGGGTTTCTTTGCTGTTTTAAACAGCAACCCTTTCTGTTTCAGTGACTGAGCTTTCAGCTGTAATTACTATCAGCTCCTTCAGCATGTTGCCACGGTTACTCACCTGAGAGTAGTAATCAACCCTGCTGCTAATCAGTTCAGCCTATTAAATCAGCAAATCCCAGAACCTCCTTGCCCTTGCGTGGTTTCCTGTTCCCCAGAAGTCTCCTTGTTCCTTTGTTTCCTGTTTGTTCCTGGTTCCTGACTCCGCCTTGTTCCTGACTCCACTGCTCTCCGTGCTCCTGATCCTAGCTTGTCTGACTACCCGCTCTGGTGACTGACCCCTGCTTGATTCCTGGACTTTTCTTTTGGTTATTTATTTGTTATTTATTAATAAAGTTGTTTTTGCATCTAGTTCTGTCTCTGTCTGGTTCCTGGTCCCTGACAGCTGCATCGTTTGAAATAGTCCCCTCCCAGCTTGGAGATAATGATTCCAACGGTTATGGCAATTCAATTATCTCCAAGTGCCCAGAATCCCACGTGTATTTCCAACAGGTAAAAACAGAATAAAATATATATTTATAACAGTTTACGAAATACCCCTTACATTCTACCATCGTTAGATAGGTCGCATCAGATAGACGAATAGCGCTCAGACCTCACGAACGGTATGGCTAGTCTATAAGATATAAGTCTTTTCGTGTCTCGTTGTCCCTAACACGAGATGGCGGCCATCTATTCTGCTTGTGAATAGGCGAGCGGGTATCGGTTTCAAAACTCCTGGAACCAAACACGGATAGCAAGCTGCACGAATACCGCTCTCTAATTACAGACACACGCCGGGGTGTAGGTGGTCCTCATTCGGGAGTTTGGATACGTTGAAAATAGTCGACGAACGAGGCCACTCTGAGGTAGTCAATTAAGGTTGTAATAAACCGCAACCTCCCGGTGGTCATCCGTTCGGTTGTTTCCGAGGTCAACAGGGTTAAGTGGCGGCACACGCCAGGGGCCAGGTGGTCCGAGTTCGTATGCACGTGTAAATGGGTATAAGTAATAGAAATACCGAAGGAACCGTCTTCGGTACTTTAACCCCTTCCCGACCGGTGACGGAAATTTTCCGTCAACCTTGTCCTTCAGTTAAGGACCGTTGACGGAAAATTTCCGTCATTTACTAAAGTTAACAGTCAAACTGCTATAATACCCCAAATTGAAGCATAGGCCCATTAAATCCACCTCTCAAAATTCTACTGTAAATGTTGAAACGGACAGGTCTCCTATATGGCACTGTAGCTTCACGAAATAGTGCCAAAGACATACAATGGGGGTACCGTTGTACTCAGCAGAAGTAACTGAACACATAATAAAACCTTGTACAGCAATAGCACACACCAACTTTACAAAATACACATGAGAAGTTTTTTGTTATAAGTTTGTGTGCCAAAAACCCCAAAATACTAAATTTTACTCCAATATTTAGCAGAGATTGGCGGTGAAATGGCTGCTTAGAAAGTGTCAAAACAACCTTAGGACAATAGCCTGTGATGTCTTCTTTATATAAATATATACTTTTGTGTGGCAATTTTGTTTTCTTTTATGGCTATTAAGCTTACAAGACAAACATACCAAATTCTAAAATCGCTCCATATTAAAAGTTTATTTTACTCCTTGTGCTTTGTGACCTGTAACTACCAAAAAAAAACAGAAAATCCCAGACACATTGTATATTCTGTAAATCAGAACAACTAAATGAATTTATTTTTAATTACTTTCTTTAACCTGCACTAATTAGGCACACATTATTATTGCAATATATATATATATATATATATATATATATATATATATTACATCAAATTAAAGCCCTTTCTGTCCTCTAAAAAACAGTATATAATATGTGTCGGTGCAATAAACTAGAGAGATGCAAATTGAAGTTGAACGTATACAGCAAGAAAATGCAAAAATTGCTTGTGTCATTAAGCGTAAGACAGGCTTCTGAAGCTGTGTCCTTAAGGGGTTAACATAGTGTAATCCAATATGAGTCTGTGGAGTGTCCGTAACAATTATGTCTTCCCAAAAAGGGGAGATCAGCTTTGGGATTTGATAAAATCTAATTTGTTTTGTCAAACCGTATGAGGAAAAGCCAAGGGATTGTGTGACGGTATTCACCATCACCATTATAGGTACAGCGTGTGTATAATGTGTTTGTTTATGTTTGTGTGCTCTCTTGTCCTGCTGATGCATGCAATCAACTAAATGGATTTGGCTGTGGAGCCTGTACAGTGCCATCTGTTGGCTGTGAGGATCTTGTAACAGCTATATGCACTACCTGAATACCAAGGTTTGTAATTTGCATATTCAGGTAGATTTGTATATTATGATTTCAGCAGGCAGGGGAAATATTATGGGTTACTTATTATATTCCCTTCCCCTTTATAAATATGTTATTGTGAGTTCCTGTGTGTTTCCCATATGATTTGAATATTTTATTTTTTTTAATTCTTTATTTTTGTTGTGCACAAAATTAACAGACAGCCTTGCTACGCCACAACAGCGATTGCAAGGTATGTAGTAGTACAGTATATAATACAAGTTGTGACATTTGTTAATCAGGCACTATTTTTTTTTTTTGAGTAAATGATTTAACAGTTAGTTTTCTCTGTTTGTTAACAAAGCCTAGAGAGTTAACTTATACACACAATATAGCTATACAAACATGCTAGGTTGGGTAGTGCGTATCTAGGTCCTCTGTCTGCGTGTATGGTAATGCTGCTGGCTATATAACAGATGATGATAATAATGCACTTTTTATAACACGAAAATAACCTTATGGTGTAACGGCATGCTATATCTCCATTGCTAGGGAGTTTCTTAACTGTATGTAGGGTAAGATTAATTGCAGGATAAAGAGGCTTACAGGGTATAGACTAATGGTTGCACTGTGATGTCTATCTCAGCTGGGATACATCTGCAGCAGCAGGGAGGGTGTCAGTTAAGTAGGCTGGTATGCCCTCAGAGGTGCACCGCCCGGGGAAGGAGCCTGTATGATCCCTATGTTGTACTATATGTTAGAGGTTTAACATTCATATCTATGAGCAGACTTATCTAGTTCACTGATTGGGTTAGGCAGATTAGCAGTGGTTGGGGTTCTTGAGAGTTCGTTTGGGGCATGGGAGGCTGAGTGACTGTGATTACTATGCCTGGTAATAAGTCCAAGTCAGCTGGTGCCTTCTCGTGGCTAAGTGTGTGCCCCCCATGTTAGTCTTTGGAGCTGTGTATCACCCGTTTATTCCTTGGTGGATCTGCGGCGTTTGCTGGTTGTGGTCTGCTCTTTCATCCTCCTGGTGTTTGGTGTCTGCTTCTGTTCGAGTGGTAAAGCGATTACCTCGCCGCCGACAGGCTTCAACCTCGGGGGCATCCCGCCCAGGAAGGCAGTCGTGGAGCCAGGCTCGATCTTTGGTGGTAAGCAGGGGCTGTTCAGAGGGTCAGACGCTTGTCTGTAGGCTCATGGTGTATGCTGCGTGTGGTCCTGTGGGCAGAGCTGCTTGCAGATAGCTGCAGATGCAATTCCCGGCATCAGTTGCGTCTCCGCCATTTTGGCGCCCAAGCGTGTGGTGCGTTTTATCAGGCGGGCTCGGAGGGAATTAGGCGGTAGTTCCCTCCAGGGAGGACCGGGATAACCCCCCCGGTCCATGGGGGGGAAGCAGGGGCCCGTGAGACACATCACTGGGCTATTGCGCGGCAACCAGGTTCCAAAGCAGGACGGCGGCCGTCCGCCCCGCTCTCCACCCGCATAGGCCGCAGACCCCGAAGCCTCGCATCTCCCCCTGGGTCTGCAAAGCTCCCGATCTCGGGGACTGCAGTGGCACCGGCAACCACCCGGACATGAGAGGTGGCCTCTTGGCTCCGAGTCAGGCTTTAAGTTTGGTATTTTCTCCCAATTTAGGCCGATTCTTGCAGGAGCGTCTCCAGCCCGCGACCGGTCAGCATGGCGGTCGGGCCCCGCCCCCTTGAATATTTTTTATTTTTACTGAAGTTGTCACCACAAGTTTAATGTAATGTGCATAGGGGCTAGTTGCAAGTTTAAAGTAATGCATGTTAGTTCCATTTGGAGCTGTGTGTATTTCTTCAAGGATCCCACTATCAGAGCCAACAGGATGATCCTTGCTGAACAGCTTAGTATATAAGTTCACAAGCCATCTAAAGTATAACATGTTTGACAGTTTGGAGTCTCAGCTTGCATTCTAACCTAAGGCAGTAATAGGGAGGTCCTTGTTAATTACAGAAACTGGCAATTTTGACTGGAGCACCGGTAGAGGGGATATAATCATCATTCAGTCACCACAATGAATCCAGGAGCACCTGAATCCAAC
The DNA here is from genome assembly GCF_036172605.1 of Pelobates fuscus. Classification (NCBI taxonomy): domain Eukaryota; kingdom Metazoa; phylum Chordata; class Amphibia; order Anura; family Pelobatidae; genus Pelobates; species Pelobates fuscus. Next base: position 134,571,786 of record NC_086325.1, on the reverse strand, counting down.
ATTTGGACACATCGTCCTTTAATTCACAATTATTATGGAGCACCAATGAAACCATCTAAATTTGTGTCACCATGTTTTAAAGAGTTTTGCAAAGGAACCTAATTAAACTATACTTTGCAGCACTGACAGGCCAAAACTGGTTACTCCAGCCACTTACACTAGGTTATAGTTTGTTAATCTTGGCTAAAAAAAAAATATGTATGCAAGTGATCTTGTCTTAAAGGGACACTATAGTCACAAAAAACAAATTTAGCTTAATTAAGCAGTTTTGGTATACAGATCATGTCATTGCAGTCTCACTACTCCATTATCTGCCATATAGCAGTTAAACCACTTTGTTTATGCAGCCCTAGCCACACCTCCCTGCATATAACATGCACAGCCTTCCTAAACACTTCCTGTAAAGTGAGAACTAATTTTTGTCAATCTTTCTTTTATTGAGACATGCGAGATGGGGTACAAGATAAAGAGAGGGAAATGCAAGAATGTTTTACAGTATAGGGTTAGTACATCGTTAACGTGGAGAAATTACATTTCCTGAATAGTGATGCCTCATTGTTTGTTGTTTTGTTATGTCGTGTAGCAAAAACATATTCAAGTCCAACAGTGTAGTAATACGTAACAAAAGTCAGGTAGTTCTGCGCTGTATACACCATTCAGTCTAGATAACAGGGTGTGCTATGAGATTTGATGCTATATGAACTGAGGAATAGCGTTATTGTGCTTCTAGTGGGTCAGTGGGAGCAAAGTTAAACGTCAGGCATGCCATGTACTATATAAAAGTTGCGGTGGTAAGCAGTAACAGAGCGCTACATCACGTGACATTTAAAATAGCACTTAATAGTAGTGTACAGGTTAGTATGGTTACGCACGTTATGGTACCTCATGACTAGTAAACAATTATATAACACATGAGTCAGGTGTGACGGGTAACGCCTGGACGGGCTTGCTTAAGCTCAGTTTAAATGGTAAGAAGCATGCTAGCCCAGGCACTCCCTCATTTGCTTTTATGGGTACTGTTCAGGTACATGTTAATTGTGTGCAGGAGTGTGTTGTGGTATTAGATTAGCTCTGCAAGAACAACAATGCTGCCCAAGCTATAAGATTAGTCATATGGCTAAGATTTGTCTCACAAAGTAAACTTAAAGTAAACAGCACATCTATGTGGTGCGACATACCAGGAGAAAACAGTGCAATTATAACGTAGGCTGCGTTAAAGGCAATAATTATAAACATAGCGTTTCATCGTTTGTAAGTAGGATATAGAGAAATAAAAAAAAAAAAAAAGTGAGAGGAGAGAGTTAGAAATCACTGCATGTCCGCAAATCAGTCCCGTTCAGCCCATGCCGGTTCGCGGCAGGTTGTCATCAGGGATGGAAAGGCAAAGGGTGTCGGAGCGACAATTGCGGGGCGAGGACCCCCTCCAGCCCCAGGCCCTTATAGAGGGTGGCATCATCTGACCACTGACTGTGAGTTCGAGGCATTCCCATATCGGGTGCAGTTGGAGCCGGTTTTCCATCGCCGCCTGCGGCGGGCATTCCTCCTGCAGGGTGATCGATGCTGTGGAGGCAGTCTCCTCGCAGCCCTCAGCCTGGGTGGGCTGCGTGCTTGCGTGGTTAGCTTGGGGATAGTCACTGTACCCGGAGTGGGGCGCCTCTTCCCCCCCCAACCCCAGCTCCAGTCTTGCGGTCTGGCTGCCCTTGTGGTGGTATCTTTCTCCGCTCCCCGTGGGCACGGTCTAGCTTGCATTTATCTGGCAGGGAGTGCAGGTTCGCTTGAGGTGCTTGCAGCCGTTTTCCTAGCCTGTGCCAGAATTGGGCAAAAGCAGCATCTATTCACCGCTGGATGTTGCTGTGATCCTCCGTCTCAGGTAGGCATTTTGGCTCGCTTGGCGTGCGTGTCGCCGCCATTTTGGGTGCGCCATGTGCTAGACTGCCCTGGCGTTGCGGTTTGTCGAGTTGTATGGTTGGCTCATTACTGCCACTCCAGTCGCTTGATGTGGACCGAGATGATCGGTGCGGGGGGGGGGGGGGGGGTAGGAGGTGACAATCTTGAGGGATCCATGTCCAGGTCAGTCAGCATGGGGAGCGCCCGTCTCCCCGCTGCCCGATCTCCGGTAGGCCTCAGTGCAGATAGTCGTGTTCCCAGGGGTTTACAGGCTTGATTTTGGTATCGGGTGATACCCCCGGGTGTCCCCTTCATCATGGTAGCTCCTCTCCAGTGTGCGATTGCGCTGATTTGTTGGGGGATTACCCCCGGAAAGTGCAGAGTGAAGCTGGAGCTGAGGTTCAGCACAACCACTCTGCCTGGATGCTAGGCTCCGCCCCCGAGAACTCATTTTTAAACTTCCTTTATTACATAGTTTAATTTAGAATGTCTTATCTCCTGCACTGATAATAGCTTGCTAGACCTTGCAGGAGCCATCAGTATATAGTTCAATGTACAGAACAGAAGATACAAACTTATAAAGTAAGTTAAGATCTTATTGAAAATGAAACATTTTTTTTTTCCATGCAGACTATGTAAGTCACAGCCAGGGTGGGGGTGGGTGTGTGGTGTTTTGTTGTCTATAGCGCCACTTTAAATTTACCTGCCAGAAAAACAGATAAGATTTCACAGGAGAGTGAAAAATAGCATTGGAGGTAATGGATGATAAACAGGTTTAAAGGGAAAATCATTTAATTTTACATTGTTTTAACACTATTTCCATTCAGCTAATATAATACTTGTGAACCTGATTAAATAAGTATATCTTGTACAAAAGAATTACATTTTTGTGGGAACCTTCCCAGGTAAGAGCTAGTTCAATCACATATTAAGGGAGGAATGAAAACAAGTGAACAAAGCAAGGGGGGCGGGGCTTACCAATCGTCCTGACCAGACGCCATTTCTGAAGCTCCCTAAACTAAAACTCGAATCCAGCAGATATCTGCTAAACCGAACCCAATCCGGCTTCCACACAATCACAGCCGAGATCGGAAGAACATATAGCATCGATAGATGCCTTTTTTCCAACCACCTAAGTCAGCCCGACGGAAATCCAAAACCGGGGCCTACAACACGCTGCAAGGCCTGGGGAGCTTCCTGGGAGGAATAGCAGAGCCAAGAGTGGAGCAACCCTACACCCACACGCTGCAGGCTTCACCTCAGAGCATGCCAAGCATGGGTAGGCGCTCCCAGAAGACGCACACCTCGGCGGTAGGTAGGGTAAGTCCACAGCGGTGCGAGATGTCATCCTCCGCTGCACCTCACTACCTGACAAGCTACAGATCATGTCAGCTATGAAAGGCAAAACACCCTTCACCTTTGAAACTGCAAGCCTCACTTTTTTCCAGGACTTAACAAGGGCCACACTCCTACACCGTAAGTCATATAGCACGGTGACAGCACAACTGCGAGCTGCAGGGCTACAATACCGATGGCGACTGAATTGGTCCCTGACTACGACCCAAGGCGGGAAAACACACAATCTGGCATCTATGGCGGACGCACCGACCTTCCTGGAGACTCTGGGACTATCGCACTTTGATGTGCCCTCCCCTTTGGTCAGGGGCTCCCAACCCGCACACGCACGACAGCGAACGCATAATTTACACCTCGGGCCTCCCGGCTCAGACCTCACACAGTGTGACAATATTCTCTTAGTTAAATGCAAGCATGATGTCCTAACAATAGTGAAACTGACAGGTCACCATTACGAACCCATGGCACCTCCCAGACACACTGACCCCATATAAGATTGTAATGCTGTACCTTGACGGAGCCTGACATATGTTTCACACCGTAAACCTCCATGAAAGCCTGCTTGTGAGACTCAGGCCTATGGGTCACAGGCTTGTTGAGCTATAGGCCACTACTCTTACAAAGTAATAATCATTGCCACTTATACACTGCAAATTATCGCAATACATTGTTAAATGCTTGTACTCTATACCTGCAATGTTGTACTATACTTGTTACAATAAAAAAAAAATTTGAGGCTACTTTTTGCTGGAGCTCGTCCACCTTGACTGCGTTCAGGGCTTAGCGAACTCCCATTGTCATGATTCGTACTGTATCACTTAACTGCCTCACCAAAATAAAGAATAAAAAAAAAAAAAAAAAAGCATGGTGCAAGTGGTGGTAGCTGTGGAGGACTAATAAACATATTTTACACTTTTTTTTTTTTTAGGGAGGCTGAAAGATTTATCATATAAAAAAAAAAATTACAATTAGTTTATTGCATCATCTGTCTCCAAGATATACACAAATTTTTGAGATTAATATATTTTAATGGTTTAAAAAAAAACAAAAAAAAAACAAATGAGACATGCAGGCACCCAATGTGATGAGCATTTCCATCCCACAGGACCTGATAAGTGGTTTACTAGTTAAATAAGACGCACAGATCCATGAGTGGGTCATCATAAATATAAGAATTCTAGCAATTACATGCACATGGAAGCTTTTTTTTTCCTCCCACATATTGGTTGCAGATAGTCATCTCCAGCCATTCTCTCCATCCACCAGTTGGCCTACTCTCTTATATTATAGGGTGGTCGTTCGATGGTCCTTCTCCCCACTCCAACTCCAGCTCTCTTCCCATACCAGTGAATCTATCCTCTTCAGACTGGGCAGTCTCCAAGATACTTCATACATTATTATTATTATTATTATGGTATTTATATAGCGCCAACAAATTCTGCGGACAAATTCTGTGTGGACAAACAGACCTGTAGTTGTAACCAGACAAGTTGGACACACCGGAACAGAGGGGTTGAGGGCCCTGCTCAATGAGCTTACATGCTAGAGGGAGTGGGGTAAAGTGACACTAAAGGTAAGGATAGTATTAGACTAGTGACAGTTGCAGAAGAGGAATCAGTCGGGAGCTATTAACAGTTTAATTGATACGCTTTTATGAAGACGTGTTTTTTTTTTTTTTTTTATAATTCTTTCATTATTTAGTAGTGCAATTGTGTTCATCCTCGCATACAATGCCATATCAGTTTTAACCAGCAATGATATTGCATGCAAGGTAAAATGTGGTCTTGACATAAGGATATTGCACCATTTTTGAAAAAGAAAATCAGTAACAAGAAACAAGTTAGAAATACACGTCTTCAGTAATCAATAAGACTAGCTAAGCGTAGGTAGTGTGGTAGTGGGTGGAAGCTTGTTGTCTGGCTATAGAACTGTGTGACATGTGAGACTGTGCGATCAAAGGGTAGATCCTTCTGGTGGCTGGCTGGTGTCGCCAGTTGGGTTAATTCTGGGCTGACGGGGCCAGTGTGAGGTGTTATAGGGTGTTCCGGCTTCAGGATTATCTGCTATAATGTGCTGTCGTTTGGCTCTGTTTTATATAGCATTTTGTGTGTGACATAGGTTGGATGCAAGTCTTTGTAGGCTTACGAGGCGTTTTAGAGGCGAGTATGATGTGCCTGTCGTGTTGGATTATCCGCTGGTAGTGATGGTGGTTGAATGAGTTTACCCCATCTGGGTCCGTGCTGCGGGGGGAGGGTTGTTTAAGATGCCCTGTAGGAGGGTTGTCAATCGGTTTGGGGCTCTAGGGCCCTGTGATATCTAGATTATTTGTTAGTGTGTGGTGAGTGGTGAAGGGGGTTGCAATAACTTGTAAACATAAGCGAACTTAAGAATAACAGAAATGCAGTTTGGGGTGGTTTGTTTTCACCCATTGTCATGGCACTAGAGGCTGCGTTCCCCCTGTTCTAGAGGCCAAAGGGGTAGCCGTGGTGGGTTCCCGGTTCTCCCTGGAGACTGTTGTTGGTGTTGCTGTTTCTAGGTTTGACAGTCCAAGAGTTTTCAGGAAGGTTGGGGCCTCCTCCATCGAGGTAAGAACTTGAGCGGACCCTGCGTGTGTTACTTCAAGTGAGCCGCCTGCCCCCCATCGGTATGCTATTCCTGCTTTGCATAGTTGCATGGTGACTGGGCCGTAGGACTTGCGCCAAAGTAGAGTGGCTTTCGACAGGTCTTGATAGAAGGTGAGGGATGATTCCTCAAAGGAAAGAGGCGTATTGCCCTTTAGTGCAGCCATGTTGTGTTGCTTGTCTTGGATTGAGACACATCGCAGGATCACGTCTCGTATTGCAGAGGACCTCAGACATGTGCATGTCGGGAGGCGGAATATTCCATCTATGGCAATTCTCTTCGCCACAGCATGCGGGAGTATGGTGGCTAGCAAGCGTCTGACATAATGTGGCAGCTCTTCTGCCAGATTGCGGTGGGTATACCCCTGATTTTAATATGTGTGCGTCTCTGACGGTCTTCCATGGTTGCTATTTTGAGTGCCGTAAGCTTTTGTTGGTATTGGAGCCGGTGTACTGTGTGATCTAGTACTGTCAGTTGAGTTTGGACACCCACCAAGTCTTATTCCGTGGCTTGCACCCTGTCAGTGATGGCCCTCACTTCTGCTTTGAGGAAGGCTGAGTCGGCCTGTGTATTTCTGCCAGTAAGAGTTTGAGATCCCCCCTGGTAGTAGGAGCTGAGTCACCCTGTGCCTCTGGTGAGGGTTGTTGCGGTACCTGTGTGGTTGGAGGGGTCTCCGGTGTTCTTTGTTCCGGGCTGGAAGCTCTGTTGGTTGCCTGCCTGTCTTCCATAGGTGTGGATGCTGTTTTGGGCTGCGTGGGTCTCTGCAGCATTGACCCGATGTCTCTCCCCTCAGCCGGAGTTTTTTGGGAACGCCGCCCCATAGCCGGCATGTACGACGTGAGGTCGGAAGGTGGAGGGGAGAAGGTCCGCTCCAGCTGGCGCGTGTCCTCGGAGGAACCGCTCGAGGCCAAGGACCAAGGGCGTGAGGTAGGCCCCGGTTTTCCGTTTAGGTAGCTTTTGGGCTTGAAAAAAAGGCATCTACCGACGCAGCGTTTCTTGCTGGTTCCGATGCTATGGGTCAGAGGACCGGATGGGCTTCAGCATCAGGGATTTTGTGATGATTGTCAAGTTTTGGTCAGGAGCTGTTAGAAATGGCGTCTGGCTCAGCGTGTTGGCAAGCTCCGCCCCCTCGAAGACGTGGATTTTTAATGATTTTTGGAATGAGTGGAGACTGGGTGAGCATCTAACGGAGGAGGGAAGTGAGTTCCACAGGAATGGTGCAGCGCTCGAGAAGTCTTGAAGGCGAGCATCAGAGGTTGGAGTACGGACAGAAGATAGACGTAAGTCTTCAGCAGAGTGTAAGGGCCTAGATGGGACATACTTGTGTATTAGTGAGGATAAAAAGGTGGGAGCAGCATTATGTAGAGATTTGAAAGCAAGAACCAGAATTTTAAATTGAGCCCTATATCTTACAGGAAGCCAATGTAGGGACTGACAGAAGGGTGAGGCGTGGGAGGTGCAGGCGGGCAGGAAGATGAGCCTCGACGCCGCATTCATTATGGACTGTAACGGCGCAAGGTGGGAGCACGTAAGACCACTGAAAAGCGGATTACAGTAGTCAAGGCAAGAAAGGACAATGGAATGGATCAGCACCTTAGTCGCATCTGGCGTTAAGTAGGGTCAGAAGCGCGCAATGTTTTTGAGATGGAAATGACAGGATTTGGCGATAGACTTAACATGAGGTGTTAAGGAGGGGTCGGAGTCAAAGAGAACACCTAGGCAGCGAGCCTGCCTGGTGGAGCGGATGGTAACACCGTTGACTTGCCTATCGTGGTTTCTGTTTCAGTTCCCTTTAGCGCTTGTGGTTTTCAGTTGTGTTCCTTCGTATTGACCTTGGCTTAGTTTCTGACTACGTTATCTCTTTATCCTTATCTGTTCTGTTTGCTGGCTTGCTGTTTACTGTGTACCAGACCCCGGCTAGTCCTAGTTTACGCTGTCTCTCTGTGCCCTTGACCTCGGATCGTTCCTGACTCTGTCTCCTCTCATATACGTCGAGTCCGGCCATTCTAAGGTCCGGTAGACGTATCTCTCCTCTGTGTTGTCTTTTGTCGAGTTGAATCCTGCGAGTTGGGGTATATTTTCGTTACAGGGACCAAGGACTGAACCTTGGGGGACACCAATATCTTGTAGACCGATATTGCGGAGGATGAGAAGAAGCTGTTGATGATCAACAGTGTCAAAAGCCACAGACAGGTCAAAGAGAATTAGGATACAGTAGTGACCACAAGATTTTGCAGCGCATAGATCACAGAGAAGCATTTACAGTGTTCAGCAGTATGATGTTGGGTGTGATGTTGACAGTTGAGAAAATTTAGATGTTACGTGCAAATCTACACAAAGCACTTTTTTTTTTAAATCATGTTGCAATAGCACAATCTAATGTATATACAAATAGAAAATCCCTTTGTATAACCAGTGAATAGCCGTTTATTTTGAGGTTTATATACAAAAGACACGAGAGGATGGTTCGGCTACCGAGTGTAATGGCTGTATGAACTTGTAACTCCTAGTGCCCAGACCCAACCCAGAAGCGGTTTCGCCAGTGATGGGTTGCCCAAAACGCTCCAACAACCTGCCTCATCAATAGACCATCCCACCGATCCCATCGACATATAGGCACTTCTGTGTGAACTATTGGCGGAACGGCTACCGAGGAGTCTCCACCACCCCAGAGCAGCAAAACTATCACCACCCCAGCATACAGCCTTCTCACAAAGGCAGACATGGCCTCCTTTGTCGCAGACTTAAAAACTACAATCCGGTCGAAACCGGCATCCCTCTATGGCATGCAAAGTCAATAACTTTTGATGGCTGTGTCACTGGGTAGAGGCCCTTCAGGCCTCTACCCAGTGACATCAATCCACAGAACTCATGGCCAGGTGGGCTAATTCCTTCTGGACATATGACACCATGTAGACTACCTCATCAACAAAGGATCCTAAAATGAACAGCAGAATCCAAGGGCTACCTGAGAACCCCTGCTTTGACACCCTGCAGGCCCTCATAAACCAACTACTGGGCAACAAAGAGCCTATACAGATTGAAATTGAGCTTACCCACAGGGTCCTGCAACCCAGAACACCAGCGTGCCGTTCGAGAGATGTCATCTGACAGTTGCACTCCTTCTCGATAAAAGAACGCATTATGACAGCGGCCAGGACACAGAGCACCTTGCATTTCCACAATGCTAAAGTTTCCATCTTCCAGTATCTGAGGCCCATCACGCTCACCCTTCAAAAGAGGCATATAACCTAATGCTGGGACCCGGGGGCTTCACCTGGCATCCCTCTGCAAGCCAGAAGAGGTTCTGGAATTTTTGGCCCACCTTTACATACCACCAATGGAGATTCAGAACTGGATCCAGTCTCCACAAGCTCCCGAATCAGGCCTGAGAGGCAACTGAGGATGGAGAAGGGGCAGTCTATCACTGGAGAACCCAGCAGTGGCGTTCCAACCAAAGAAGTGACCTTCAGTACCTGGAAACTGGCCTGCTGAAACCTCATTTTCACCAGTCTGATGAAGCCAGAGATCCATAACAAGCAGCCCACTGTGCCCCAAAAATATGGGCATTGGCAACTCCACCAGGTCCATCCACACTGGGCCCTATTTGCTCTGGAAGGGACTCAGATAGTGACAGGGATTAGAGTTTGGGTTTATGAGCATTAGGTTGGAAGGCATATGTGTGGACTGGGGCTGGACTGTGATAGAGACTGTCGCGAGAGGAAGGGAACCCAGGCCAGATGGCCTCACCGTACAATATTATTAGACCTGCAATGACCTGATCTCCCTAAACCAAGCATGTCAAACTTGCGGTCCACCTGCCCTGGGGCCAGTTTGTGTTGTGGAGATATATCTGCGGTCTTATTCTTGTCTTACCTCCCGTGTCTGGTCGCTTGCTCCCACAGGCCAGCCACTCCCCGTTCCCTCCTGCTCGCAATGCCAGAGGAGTGCCTGGCCTGCTTGAGCAGAAAAGAGCAGTGCTGGTACTGGAGGATGGGTGGCTCATTTTAAGGTAAGACCTTACTGTGTAGTGTGTTAAATAAGGCAATGGCATTGTTTTAATTTAAATAAGGAAGGGGCAGTGTTTTAATATTAGGGAGGAGGCACTGTATTAGTTTGGGGGATGCAGGGGTCCAGTGTATTAATTTGAGGGAGGCAGTGTATTAATTTGGGGGAGGGAGGGGCAGTGTGCTAAATTGGGGGAAAACAGTGTATAAAATTGGGGTAGGGAGGGGGCAGTGTATTCAATTTGGAAAGGGGGCAGTGTATTTAGTTACAGTGGAGGGAGGAGGTGCAATGTATTAGATTAAGGAGCAGTGTATTAGCGTGGAGTGAGGGAGGGGCGCAATGTATTGGATTTGTGGGCAGTGTATTAGATTGGGTCTTCATGATGGCGCTGTCCCCCCCTGGCCCCCACCCCTGCACGGTGGGTGGGGGCCATAAATCAAAATTGGGGGGGAATTACAGTCCTCCCCCCGCCGTGAGCGTTGGGTGGGGGCCATAAAAATAATGAGGGGGGGGACCTACTGTTCTCCTTCCCAGGCCCCCACCCTTGGGCGGCAGGTGGGGGCCCTAAAACAAACCCCATTTGATGTCTTCTTTTTTCTAAAATCTTCATTTTTCAGCCCCAAAAAAGGCCAAATAGAAAAACAACATCATACCTGTCCATACATCTTCACCCATGGAGGGTGAGCCTTGCCCCTGCAATTAGGCTAAGAACACTCTGATTGGCTGGTTTAAGCCAATCAGAGTGCTCTGTCATTTTACACAGCGTGGGAAAATTCCAAAGAACTTTCCCACGCTTTATAAGCCATCCCCCGCCCTGCAGAGCTCAGTCTGCGCGGAGCCCTCCATGGGTGAAGATGGATTCATTTTTTAAGCGTCGGGTTTTTCTTTTTCGTCAGGATTTTTTTTTTGCGCTCGGGTTTGTTATTTTATTTTAAATTCGACGGGTATGATGGCTTTTTATTTGGCCTTTTTTGGGGCTGAAAAATGAAGATTTTAGAAAAAAGAAGACGTCAAATGGTAAGTTGAATTTTTCTTTACAGGTTAGTTATTGTATTCCCCCCTCACTATTTTTAGGGTGAGGGGGTTAGGTAGGGGATAGTTTTATTGGGGGGTGGGGGGGGGAAGGGTGAGTAGGGGCTTGGGACCCCTAGTCACCTTGATTGGGGGGGGGGGATTTTTATTTAGGGCCCCCACCCACCGCTCAGGGGTGGGGGCTGGGGGAGGACAGTAGGTCCCCCCCCTTATTGGTTTTTAGGGCCCCCACCCACCGCTCAGGGGTGGGGGCCAGGGGGGGAAGACAGTAGGGCCCCCACCCACGAATGGAGAAACTGTTAGAACGCAATTCGGCAGTTTTGCCGGCGTTCTGTCTAAGTGACAGGAAGCATCGTGGGAACAGGGAGGAAAGCCAAGGATCATGGGAAAATTGCCTTGACCACCGGAAACGAAGCACACTTTGCTCCTCCGCTGGTCACTGCGTAGGAAACCTCCAGAATGGAAATAGTCCCTACTTTTTCTTAAGTTTTAAAGAAAACTATAGCAGATAGGAAGAAAAGAAGAACAGATCCTGAGAGAGGGAGAGAAGAGGAATCGATTGGGGAAAGGTAAGTTCGGCATGACAGTGCCGCTTTAAGAGCATGAGGACATCCAGTGTCAAGCAACTTTTTTTTATACTGTACTTCTCGAAATACACCTTTATTTCTATGAAAACTGAATTATTTCCCCAAACTGTTAGATGGCCTCAATAACCGATTACAGGACAACACCCTACCAAGAGACTCCATCACAGTACTATGCCCTATGGAGGGCAAAGATCTGAGCACACTCTCCAGCTACAGAGCCATCTCTCAGTTAAATGTAGACATCAAACTCATTGCTAAGGTTTCACTGAAAGAATCAAACAGGTGGCACCTACCCTTGTCCATCAGGTCGGCTTCGTCCCCAGGAGGGAGGCAAAGGATGACACAATCTGCAAAAGACAATCAGATGCACATGGCTTCTCAACTGGTAAGACCTCTCATTCTCGACTGATGCAGAGAAGGCCGGTGATTGGGTGGTCTGAACCTCATGTTTACCACCCTCCGCATGATGGGTTTCGAAGAATGTATCCGCTACTAATGTGTGATTTGTTTCGTTCCGAATGTACATTCGTAAGAATTTCATGCCATTTGGACATTTGGATGCTTACGAATGTCCAAAGTGCCGAAGTGATTCGGATTTCTGAAAAGTGGCAAAACAAAAGAGGGAGGGAAAATTACGTGAATGATGACAGGAATCTTGACCAATAAGCCAATTCCTTTTGTGCAATGTAATGCTTGCTTGCCCAATGCGGTTTCACTATTCCCTGTGCAATGAAATAAGCACATTTTTGTGATTGATGTTAGAGGATAGCCAATTAATGGTGATTTTGGCACGGACACTTGGCCAATGAAGGTACACAGAGTCATTGAGGTGGGATAATATATAAATCAGACTGTTGGCTTGCATTCATGTGACGTAGACATGTGCAATTCGTTTTGAATGTACAGTCGTACGAATTTTATTTCAAGAGCCGAAGTAACCCGAATGCCATTGGTACGAATTGCTGAAGCAGGCAAATTATTTTACTTACTCGAGTTTCCACACCAAATTTTTTTTCCCATGCACATCCCTAGTATCCGCAAATTAATCTCTTCCCTGCACTTGTGTCCCTTGGCTTGGTAAAACATTGACACCTTCTTTCCCTATCCATAATGATATACGTCAGGAATGCCCTCTCTCTACTTTTTAACCTCACACTTGAGCCCTTCCTGGAAGCTACTCAACAAACTGTGTGGGGAGGGTGCAGCTCTCTGCTTAGAACACTTGCTTACCAAAACATCATGGGGAAGGGGCCCATAGAAAACGATTTATTTCGGTAAGTACAGTATACAATTTTTTTTTTTAAAGTCCTCACGATCGTAGTGCTTTAAAGTAAACAAAAAAGAGCAAATTTATATAACCAATGTTTCAATTCAACTACCTTGACATATTGAGTTGGTAATGGGACTGAAATAGTGAATGTAGGCTGTTGCACAGCTGTAAAAAACAAATGACATTATCTTGTTGATTTTGAAGTCCTATGAGTGTGTGTAGATCAAACTTCATGCTCTCAGCCAATCCAATGTTTTCCCATAGGAAAGCATTGGGAGGCAAATTGTGCATGTGTGGCAAAAAGCTGTGCGGCCAATCAGCACCTCCATGCAGACCCAATCTAATACACTGCCCCCGTCCCACATTCTAAAACACTGCACCTCCTCCCTCCACTCTAACCAAATACACTGCCGCCCCCCTTCCCTAATTTAATACAGTCCGCCTCCCTCTCCCAAATTAATACACTTCCCCTCCTCCCTCAAATTAATACACTGGCCCCCTCCAACCCCACATTAACAGTGCCCCTCCATCCCAATTTAACACACTACACAGTAAGGTCCCCCAAAACCCCTTTCCCCTACCTTAAGATGAGCCACCCATCCTCCAGTTCCAGCTCTGCTCATTTCTGCCTAAGCAGGCCAGACGCTCCTCTTACACTGCGAGCAGGAGGGCTGGCCTGCGGGAGCACACTAGCGGCCGTGGGAGGGAAGACAAGAATCAGACAGGAAACCTCTCCTCTCTTGCGGCTGGTCGCAGCCACAACACTATGTGGCCCCAGGGCAGGTGGGCCACATGGAAGCTGCAAGTTTGACATGCTTTGCGTACTGTAGAGGGTCATATGCACACGGAAAATATGGATTTGACAAATGGAAGCTGTAGGAGCTGCACGGTCTGACCTGCACAGCATGATCAAGCATTCACTGAAATCTATGCATGTCAAAGATGGCTACTCCTGTGACATCATTGGAACCGATAAGAACTAGCTTGAGTTGCATCAGATATACCCAGGCAGTCTGGTCAGCCCCAGGTAATCCCTAACACACCTCACGGTTTTTAAAAATCAACACAATGGCGTAAAGCTGCAGCCCACCGCACCTGTATGGTTGTGTCCCAAGAGTGCAATGGCTCTTCTTGCCAGCCTTCCCATGAAAATAAAATATGTGATTTTTTCCCCCCCATGACTTGGCAATTTTGTCTAAATTTGGAGAGCTGGTTGTCAGACACCCCAACACATTAATTATACAAGTATAACTGAAAAGGACACTCCAGCTTACTGAAGTGATTTGTGTGAAGAGTGGCCTAATTTTTTTAATATTACAAAAAAATAAATTTAAAAAAATGCAGATTTTCAATAGATACTGACTTTTTGAATGTAAACTTGCTACACCCCATGATTGTCAGACAACCATTCCTCTTACGTCCTGGTTTGGTTAGCTCAGTGGAGTAAAAATTCAAGAGGCAACAATTGCCCAGAGCACCTGCCTTGCAAAGACTTCTCATTGAGTTGCATTGGGAACACTAATTGGGCAGCCACAGAAAGACTGGGCAGGATTAGAAGGGGAGGGCTTACAAAGGCTGCAGACAAGATATCTTCAGCTTTTGCAAGCGGCTTTTAGATATGCCTTCAATGAAGAAAAAAAAAAGTATAATTAAATAAATGCATGTTATTGGGGGTATACCTAAAAAGCAATGACAAACTTGCACAGTGGGGTGAAAAAAAATGTTCTTAATTAAAATACATTTCGTGTCTAAGTAGAATTTAGGCATTATGAATCAACTTGCATAGGAGTGTTTTGATTACCAGAAAGGTGTTCCACCTGGCATGCTTGCGCTATACATAAAAACACGTCTGCATTATGTTTTTAAAATCTACAATAGCAGGAGATCCACCATTTGAATCCCCCCCCCCTGCAACATTTCACAATACGACAATAGTTTCCTTTTTTACAGATTAACAAGACTTTGGTGTGTGACAAGAGTATTTGGGGTCTCTTAACCACAATGAAGCCCAAATTGCCCATTTAGGATATCAAATGAGATTGCATTGCACATTAAAGGGAAATGGGAGTCCGTGAAAAGGACATCATTAGATAAGACATGGTTTAATGAACATGCAGGGCATTTTACACAAATTATTTTTCCTGCACAAAACATTTTAGACTTAATAAAAAAACTAAAACAAAAAAAAGTATTTTATATATTTTTTTTGTATATCTTGACCCCTACAACATTGAATATATATTCTAAAGAAAGGCAGAATGTAACTATATTTTCTTCTTTTCTTGTGCTCACACCTTGGAATACCAAAATGGGTGCGCAGGGAATCAAAACCTTTTGACATTTGAAGAGGTAGCAATTTTATTTACAGAGTGACAGCGGACTTCCCGCATAATTATGTGTTCTGCTAACTCACAAATTGTGTGTGCAGGACTCCAAACATAATTACACAAAAAAATATATATAAGATAACTGTTAGTGACAAAAAATATGAACAATGTAAATGCAGCATTAATCTTGAGTTTGGAATTTTGCTGGTTACGAAACAGATGTATGATACAAATAAAAGTAATGCTTAAAATAAAGTTGGACTTTGATATCAGAATTTGGATGAATGTGTAATACAAGTACATAGTTAGATTTAAGTTTTGTAAAATTTAATTGAGAATTTTAAATCAGACAAGAGGGTAGACAATTTTCCTTTGTACTTCTTGGTCAGTGACCATGATATTATAGGACAGCTGTCAGCTCGAAACGGTTTTTAATCTAGTTCTTTCATCAAGATTTTTTTTAAAGTCTACATCTAAACAAATTGAGAAATGCTCATTCCTACTTTTAGAATAGGATCCTTCAGCTATATGCATGCACCTTGGGTCGGACAGTGTTTGAAACCAGATAGTCTCTGATCTTCCCAGCTTCACTCCCTGCATAGAAGCAGAGGACCATGTATGTATATGACTGAAGGATCCTATCATATAGTAAAGGCAATAAGGAGTATATTGGGGAGGGGGGCACATACACTTTATTTAGTAATTTTCTCCAAATGTACCCGCTTGGGCGGTATAATCCCTGACTATGGGTCTGTGGAATATCTTGATCTTGCGTGTAGGAGTCTTTACAGTAGTTTTGGTAGCTGGTGTGGTATGAGTTTCCAAGCTCAAAAGTATTTTAGGCTTGTGAACTGCATATAAGCATAGCAGCAAAGGGTCATCAAGCTATTCACGATATAGAAAGGCCAGGATCTTTTGAATAAAGTCAGGAAGGTCCAAATATGGTTTAAAAATTACTAAAAAAAAAATAAAAAGATTAAAACCATAAAAGAAAAACACCAATGTGTTTTGCCAAAGATTACATGCTCCCTCAAAGGACACCGAGTCTGTAATTGCTGAGATTCTTGTTTGGGTTGCTAATGCTGCGTACCTGCAAGACCAAAACGCTAGAGACCTTACCTTTTATACTATTTTAAGGAGTTTCAGTTTTTTTGAGGTGACAATTGTCCTTTAATTCACAGCGATTTTCCAAATGTATCACCAAGAAATCAGATTCCACTTTATTTCAAATGTGAGCATTCATTTGTTTCTTATGGTCTTCATGACATGTTTATAACGAACAGGCATTTTCTATAATCTCCACATGCACATTTGCACCCTGTCTACACCTTGTGTGATACTTTATAACCGTGCCATTTATTTTAAGACATTACTGATCCACCTTACCATTCTAGGGGATGAAGAGGAAAGGGGAGCAGGGGGAGACTGCTATTCTATTGTATGCAACTTTTCCCAAAAATAGCAAGCACAACTCCCCCCTCTCCCCTCATGGCTTAACTAGGGCAGCTGGAACAGATTTATTTTATAGTCTTTTGACCCCTTAAAAGTCAGAAGGCCTGATCTAGTATAACATCAGAATGTGGCAATGAACCATGCATCTCTATAAAAACAAATATGCTTAACTAGAAACAGATTTTAACATCAGTGTCGTGTAGAAATTATATCGGTAAACCGCTTTGAAGTGACTCTAGAGAAATGCACATGTTGCTCTTCGTAAGCCATCAGAGGTCCCAACCACTGTGATGGGTTATAAAAAACAAAACAAAAACCAAAAAAAAACTTAGAATTACAGAGCCACCACCAATTCAGTTTAAGCAACCCAAATAATGCTGATGTGACAGCTTAAATGTGACATATTAGAAATCAAGAGACATAATTGCAATTGCATTGTAACACCCAAGAAAATAAAAACTTTTATTTCTCATGGAATAGTTTGTATAGAAGTTAAATATTTTGTGAGTCTTTTTCCACTTGTAAACTCCTAGCCACGAGGAGACTAGCAATTACTCAGAAAACCTGTTACTTCTACTGTATGATAATTTATTTAACCAAACGATTAGCAGGATAACGTAGAAGGGATAATCAATTCTAGTCCTCCAAAGCTGCGAGAAAGTCCAGACATTCATAAAATCCCACAAGGAGCACAGAGATTCATCAACGTGGCTCGACTAGCGATTGGCCCATCTATACTGAAGTAGAAACATCTTTGAGGTTGCTCCTACTCAAGGGATGGTGCTACCAACTCCTAGACATCTCTACTTGAGCACAGGTGAGCCAGTCATAACCCAGTTACAAATAAGGCAGGGCATTTAATGAAAGCTTGGAACCTGAAGACTTGAGCTGAGAAGGACATCACCCTATTTCAAAACAGGCCAACTCCTTGATTGAAGTGAATGTCAACAAGGTAAAAGAGGGCAGGTTAAAAAGACCCCATTGCACTAACTGCCTAAAAGATGAAAATCGAGAACCCCTTTCCCAGTCATAACATTATAAATAAAACATTTCTCTAGAATGGTGTCCCCAGTTGGTCGATTGTTCTACACAATTAGGCCAAGGAGATTAATAGATTTAACATTCACCATTCTTTGAATAATAGTACAGTGGTAGGGGAACCCATTAAATACCAGTTAGCATGCATGGGGACAGTCCAGAAAAATACATTAGGAAACTTCATTCCTCCACTATACAGAAAAAGGAGTGGTGTACCATAAGCAGATGGTCATGTCTGGAACATAGCAATTTGTCTGCTCAGCTTAAGGTTCACCAAGCACCCTTTTGACCATCGTAGTGCTCAAACTGTGACAGCTCTGAGATCTTAATTGCAGGTCGATTTTCAAACAAGTATATAAAAGTGAAGGAAGCAATTTCATGTAAGAGTTCTATTCTGGACATTGTCAGCTGCTAATCTATGTACAGTGATTGTAAATCAAAAGGGTGGGGGGGAAGAGGGGATGGGGGGAGTTATTTAGGTTTCTTTGCCAAGGTTTGATGTGTAGACAGTTAGTGTAAGAGCTGTTTAGGGTACAAGTACTGAATGATCCAGACAGGAAGGGACAGAAGTGGACACGGAAGTTTTACCAATCAGTGAGACCAGTCAGAAAGTTTGTAAGTTGCTCATTTCCTAAGAGGGTCCACCAAAATTGGTTAACAATGTTCAATTTGATGCCAGCTACACCCCACCATGAAAGCCTTGCCAAATTGTCTCTCGGTGTGTTTAATATTGGCCATGCCAACCCTCACTTGTAATGTCCTCCTAAGGATCTGACAACTTCTGTGGAACAAGAAAGTAATACATAGTGGGGCAGGGAGGGTGTTTAAAATATATAAAAAGAAACAATGAGCTATCGATAGGGTAAAAAAAAACAAAAAACAAGTTTGTCTAAAATCTCTGCAGTTTGTCATAAGCTACAGCTGTAGTAAAAAAAAAATACAAAATAGGGGACAGATAAAAGTACATTAAAATCATAACTGAGGAAAGTAATGACGTTGCTATGTAGCTTTATGTCAGTTACAAGATGGAGGCTGGGACATGAGAGACCAACATATCACCGACTGCATGGCCACATGATGAGGGGATTGGGTGAGGACAAGGGTAAAAGGCCTATCGTGCTCCTTGAAAAACACAGGAGTCCGTTTTGCTTGAAGCAGACAAAAAGTCATGGCCACAGAGTTATCAGAGAATGTACAGGCAGTTAATATTTGTGTTTTTCTCATGACTGTATAGGGCCATTCTTCGATGAAGATTCCTTAGGGATCAGGAAGATATGGTCATAGAGAAGGAGAACAGGGGGGTGATGGGTAAGAGTGGGAGGTGGAACAAGTTGGTATATACAGAAAGACTTCTTGCTAGGCCTTGCTTTCTTCCACCTTCACCATTTGAGGTTTGATGGTTCCTGTACGGACGGGTTTCATCTGACCAGCTGAGGACTGCTCGGAAAGTTTTGGAGATGCCAAGCTGCTTCCTCTGTTGTCATCCGACCTCTGCTTTACCTGTTCAATAAAGGGTAAGAGAGCACTGTGAGTTTTCAATAAAGAGTGAATGCAATTTTTTTTTTTTTTTTTTTTTTTAAATGTCAAAGAATTTAGCATTCTACAAGACCAAACAAACTCAGTTAGGCATTAAAATTAGCAATGAATGCCCCACTGCAGATGTGCATTCTACCCATATTTACAGGATACGATTAAAGGAACACTTTAGTGTTATGAATACAAAATTGTATTCTTAACACAATAGTGCCTCTCTGCTGCCTCCCTCTGCAAATAAAGGGTTAACCAAAACACCCTCCCCCTTTACCTGATTCCAGCGTCAAGGTATCTCTGTGACGGGGGTGGGGGCTGGCCTAATACACAGGCAAGCATTAGGCCTTCGCCATAGGAAAGCATTAAGTCAATGCTGTCCTGTTAGGGAAGTGAAGACGCTGGACGTCCTCATGCAAAGCAGGACAGGCCAGGAAGCACCTTTAAAGCAGGACAGCCACTAGAGGCAACCTTAACCTTGCAATGTATTCACTTGCAGGGCTAAGGGGACAAGGACCGTGCACTCAGACCACTTCAATGAGACTGGGTGCCTATACTGTCCGTTTAACACTCCAACCACTTCATTTCACTGAAGTGGTTATAGTGTCTGCAGCCCTCTATCATTCTCTCTCTGTGCTCTTTAGGCCAATTAGCAAAGCAGCAATGGATGAAAGAAGTTGGCTGAAAGTGTCAGCAAATTACTTTCAACCAATCACAGCTGCCCATTGCTCGTATAAATTTGTTAAAATGCAATCCCTGCCACCCTGGAGGTTTGCCTTAGGCAGAGTTGTGAGTGGCCAGGACTTCTTTCGATGTTAAACATTGAATAGAAAGATGGCCCTAGGGGCCCCAGCCACTATAACCATGTCAAAGAGATAAACGGTTATAGCACATAGTGTTCCTTTAAGTGTACCAAACACATGGAGAGATAACAAGAAGTATACATGAAACAAGAATATAAAAGACTCAGTTTTACTTTTTTTTCCCCCTCTTCTTTTAGAACTCCGGGTTAAAATGTGCCTCTTACCGTACCATTAACTATAGGTTTTCCTATTGTTTTCTACCTAGCATTACGATTACAGTTCTGTTTTGGTAGGTTTTGTTTTATTGCCATAGGCGATTACTCATTAAAGAAACACTTCACAGCTTTATGTATTTGGATTCTTTACTTTATTTGGAGTTTATACTCTCCTCCCTGTCTGTCAAAACAGCCAAGGAACTGTTCTTCTGCTGCAAACATGCACCTCAATGAGCTGTATCACAGAAGCACCGGAAAGCCACAGCATAGAGATTTTTCAACAAGAAGCCTCTGCTTGGAGTATACTAAAAGTCTGTGCTTGGGAAAGAGGAAGACTTGCAAAGTCTGCAGCTTTTGCAAGTTAGTTTTTTTTTCTATACTCCAAAGGAAACATGCACATTTTCTTGAGTGGTTTATCTATAGATTGTACAATAAACAGAAATAAAATAAATTATTTGCAATGGAGTGTTTCTTACAAACTAATTACAGGTAACCTATTAAAACCACCAAATCTGAATATTTAAAAAAAAAATGTACAAGGCTGAACAACCATACCAGAGAAGGCACAGTCTAACATGAAATCCACTAAACACAACAATATTTCAGAAGATGAGCAATGTTTGTCAGTTCCACAAGTGGGGAAAACCAAAAACCTTTACTTGTTCCTAGGACTGCAAGTAAAATGACAACATATTGGGATGGATGCAGCCACAACCTCTACCAACTCACACGCAATAGCAGCTAGCCAATGACTACCCATGTAAAGTGCACCAGATAAAATTTCAGTATCCATGAGCATCTATATTTTCTTGTGTTTAGTTAAAGGAGTCTTAATTTGTTATAATTCAATATATTATATTGTACTATCAGTGCAAAATGGCAGCCTTGTGTGTGGTTCACCAAATGTTTTATTTCAAAGCCAACAATCATTTACTAGTAAACCGTGGCAACTCGGTCCTTTTTTTTTTTTTAAACCATATATTTAGTTACTTACTTAGTAACCTAGGTTCCAGAAAAAAAGGACTCCAGTGCAACCTTTAAATGTAACTACACTGTAGACATAACAAATGCTGGCGACAAAGCATCTCTTATTTCAAGCTCTATTATCAAAGGTAACATAGCTACCCTATTCACGAGTCTCAGCTGTTGTGGAGGAATTAACAAGACACCAAGTTGGAGTTGAACCAGTTTTTTTGAATGCTTTATACAAACTGCTCATTTGGCTGGGACAAATCCATTTGAAAATAAACTTTCGTGCCTCTGTTTTTGAAAGGTGTTTTTCATCCTTGCAACATACACTGGTTATTTTATTGTTTTATGTATATTTATCAGCAATATAAAGATTAGAAACATAGAAACATAGAATGTGACGGCAGATAAGAACCATTCGGCCCATCTAGTCTGCCCAGTTTTCTAAATACTTTCATTAGTCCCTGGCCTTATCTTATAGTTAGGATAGCCTTATGCCTATCCCACGCATGCTTAAACTCCTTTACTGTGTTAACCTCTACCACTTCAGCTGGAAGGCTATTCCATGCATCCACTACCCTCTCAGTAAAGTAATACTTCCTGATATTATTTTTAAACCTTTGTCCCTCTAATTTAAGACTATGTCCTCTTGTTGTGGTAGTTTTTCTTCTTTTAAATATAGTCTCCTCCTTTACTGTGTTGATTCCCTTTATGTATTTGAATGTTTCTATCATATCCCCCCTGTCTCGTCTTTCCTCCATGCTATACATGTTAAGATCCTTTAACCTTTCCTGGTAAGTTTTATCCTGCAATCCATGAACCAGTTTAGTAGCCCTTCTTTGAACTCTCTCTAAGGTATCAATATCCTTCTGAAGATAGGGTCTCCAGTACTGTGTACAGTACTCCAAGTGAGGTCTCACCAGTGTTCTGTACAATGGCATGAGCACTTCCCTCTTTCTACTGCTAATACCTCTCCCTATACAACCAAGCATTCTGCTAGCATTTCCTGCTGCTCTATTACATTGTCTGCCTACCTTTAAGTCATCAGAAATAATCACCCCTAAATCCCTTTCCTCAGATGTTGAGGTTAGGACTCTATCAAATATTCTGTACTCTGCCCTTGGGTTTTTACGTCCAAGATGCATTATCTTGCACTTATCCACATTAAATGTCAGTTGCCACAACTCTGACCATTTTTCTAGTCTACCTAAATCATTTTCCATTTGGCTTATCCCTCCTGGAACATCAACCCTGTTACATATCTTAGTATCATCCGCAAAAAGACACACCTTACCATCAAGACCTTCTGCAATATCACTAATAAAAATATTAAAGAGAATGGGTCCAAGTACAGATCCCTGAGGTACCCCACTGGTGACAAGCCCAAGCTTCGAATATACTCCATTGACTACAACCCTCTGTTGCCTGTCACTCAGCCACTGCCTTACCCATTCAACAATATTGGAATCCAAACTCAAAGATTGTAGTTTGTTGATAAGCCTTCTATGTGCAACAGTGTCAAAAGCCTTACTGAAATCGAGGTAAGCAATGTCTACTGCACCACCCTGATCTATAATTTTAGTTACCCAATCAAAAAAATCAATAAGATTAGTTTGGCATGATCTCCCTGAAGTAAACCCATGTTGTCTCTGATCTTGAAATCCATGTGTTTTTAGATGTTCAACAATCCTATCCTTTAACATGGTTTCCATCACTTTCCCCACTACTGAAGTTAGGCTTACTGGCCTATAGTTGCCCGACTCCTCCCTATTACCTTTCTTGTGAATGGGCACAACATTCGCTAACTTCCAATCTTCTGGGACTACTCCTGTTATCAATGATTGGTTAAATAAATCTGTTAATGGTTTTGCTAGTACACCACTAAGCTCTTTTAATAGCTTTGGGTGTATTCCATCAGGTCCCATTGACTTATTTGTCTTTACTTTTGACAGTTGAAATAGAACCTCTTCCTCTGTAAACTCACGTGTAATAAATGACTCATTTATCCTTTTTCTTAACTGAGGTCCCTTTCCTTCATTTTCATCTGTAAATACCGAACAAAAATATTCATTGAGGCAGTCAGCTAGACCTTTATCCTCATCTACATACCTTCCTTCTTTTGTTTTTAATCTAACTAATCCTTGTTTTACTTTTCTTTTCTCATTTATGTATCTAAAAAAGGTTTTGTCCCCCTTTTTTACTGACTGTGCTATTTTCTCTTCTGTGTGTGATTTGGAAGCTCTTATAACTTGCTTAGCCTCTTTCTGCCTAATCTTATAGGTCATTCTGTCTTCCTCACTCTGGGTTTTTTTATAATTACTAAATGCTAACTTTTTGTTTTTTACTATTTTGGCTACATCTGTGGAGTACCACAGTGGTTTCTTGAATTTTTTGCTTTTACTGACAAGCCTAATGCAATTTTCTGTTGCCTTCAGTAGTGCAACTTTTAAATAATCCCATTTCTTTTGGACTCCATTTAAATTGCTCCAGTCTGATAATGACTCCTTTACACATATTCTAATTTTGGAAAAGTCTGTTTTTCTAAAGTCTAAAACTTTTGTTTTTGTGTGGTGTGACTCAGTCACTGTTCTTATATTAAACCACACTGATTGATGATCACTGGATCCTAAACTTTCACCTACAGTAATATCTGATACCAAATCTCCATTTGTTAACACTAAATCTAGTATGGCCTCTTTACGAGTTGGCTCCTCAACGACTTGTTTTAGAGACAATCCCAGTAGGGAGTTTAGAATATGTGTGCTCCTGGCACAAGTAGCTATTTTTGTTTTCCAATTTATATCAGGAAGATTAAAGTCACCCATGATGATAACTTCCCCCTTCATTGTCATTTTAGCTATTTCTTCAACTAGTAGATTATCTAACTCTTCAATTTGTCCTGGGGGCCTATAAATCACACCTACACGAGTTACTGTGTGATTACCAAATTCTAACGTAACCCAAACTGACTCTATGTTCGCCTCACTAACCTTTATTAGGCTAGATTTTATGCTATTCTTTACATACAGGGCCACCCCTCCCCCTTTCTTGCCTTCCCTGTCTTTTCTATATAAAGAGTACCCTGGTATTGCTATGTCCCAGTCATTTTTCTCATTATACCATGTCTCAGTAACAGCGACTAAATCTACACTATCAGTTGCCATTATTGCCACAAGTTCATGGATCTTATTCCCTAAACTGCGAGCATTTGTAGACATGTAGACAGATTGTGTTGACTCCTAATATTACCTTACTATAAATGTGGATTTTTTTTATATTTCCCCCCACTTTTTAAAGGCCATTATCTACACTCACTTTCCAGTACCTTATAGTTTTGCATTTCTAAGTTGTAATTATTTAGGAAGCATCACTTAAGTTGGTAAGAGCATTCTTATTCAGTATCCAAATTAATGCCACTCTTTTGGGGTCAGTCATCAACCAGGGTATCACTCTCACTCTGCCTTAGGAATTTGCTTGTTGCTGTTAGTAGCGACAATGAATGCCAGGTAAGAAGTCAAAAATGTTCCCCAAAAGGTTTGACGTCTTACAATATGAGGGGATGTCAGGGCACTCTTTCAAGCGAGCTGAAGCGGTTATGGATGGTGCTTGAAGTGTTCTTTAAAAAAAAAAAAAAAAAAAAGTGGTTTTACTGCTTTCAGTAGCATAAGCTAGTCCCACTTCCTCTTTTTGCAAAATTTCCCGATTGGAAGGGGAAAAAATGTAGCTCAGCCAATGAGAGACAAGTAGGAGCCAGGCTGCTGGCTTGACTGTGCCAATCACGATCTTATTTTTAAATGTCAATGTCTGGAGACAAGGAATGACTATGACCGCAACTGGCTACGGAGTGGAGTAAATCTAAAAGACCATAGACCTATCTTCCCCTTTTATTACAAAGATGAGATTTTAATGTGAAGAAAGATACAGCATGAATATAACACTTGTATTGGTGCCTGCAGTGTACTTTTAAAATATTGTCATAATATAAGCACCCAGCCAAATCATTACAATGACATCCCTTTAGTTTTAACCCTGCAAGCGAAAACATTGATTTCCTGCAATAATGGCAATGTTTTCATTGCAGGGTTTAAATGCCTCAAGTTGCAGCAACTCTGACAGCCACTAGAGGGACTTCCGCTGAAATAATCAACTGAAACTTGGCTATTTAAGTCAGATGGTCTCAGATCAAGAGATTGGCACACTACAGTATTTTTCTGCATATCCGCACCAGCTTCCCAATGAAAAAGTATTGTACTGGCTGAGATCAACAAGATTGATGATCCCAGCCAAAAAGACAGACTGCAGAGAGCAACGTGGTATGGGAGAAAATACAAATTAACATTTATATCCTTTGTGGGGGTTTAACAACCTTTTTTGTACTTAAACAATGCTTGCATCAACTTAAACACATTTGTATTCCTAACAATTTAGTGTTCCTTTAAGAAAAACTAAATAAAGTAAATGGACTGCTAAGTGTCTCCTTAATTTAACTTTGAATATTTTCCCATTAGTTACAGGTGAATGACCACAGTGCTAGTTTAACCACTGGACAAATGTCCAGACCATGTTTCATTATAGAATGCAATTAATCAATAAGTTATTAGTTACACTGAAAAAAGAACAACCTCACACTTGTAAGATGCATTTTTTTCTATGGAGCTTAATGCTTTGCTTGCACATATTATAGACATCAAAATTAGTTTTTTTTGTTGTTGTTTTTTTGGGGGGGCAACGTCAAGATGGATCTGACAGATGAAAAGAATCTAACCACCATTCAGTTCCTACATGCATCACCCAAAAACTGACCGTGCACACAATGGTAACTATTCTGTGAGAGGTTATTAGGATAGGCTTTTTTTTAACACAGGGATGCCACTTATTTAATTCTTTGTTACCATGTGATAACACCAATTTAGGCAATGCTTCTATTTACAATAATCCCTAATTACACTGCAGCAATGGGTGATTATGTCAGTCTGAGATGGTCTAAGTCTGTAAAATAAAGACTGTCAAAAACAGGCTTTTTGTCACAGGATTATTTATTTCTTTACCTGTTGAGGATAGTGTCCTTGCACAGACCCCAAGTTGGCAGATGGCCCCGGTCCAGGTGATTTTCCACTGGGACTAGCTGAACTGGGCCTTAAAATGAAAGGCAACTGTTTCAGAACAGGCAAAGCACAAAATCAAACTGACAAGGCCACAGAGCAGTGCTTACGGGGCAGTTAAAATATTGATCAAACTACTTCAGTCATTTTTTACCATTTATGCCAATAGAGTGCACCAGATATATGGGAGAGGTTCCTTGTAGGTGGACAATTCTGATCTTAAAAATCAGATACCCGAGTGTCTAGCTGAACACACGGTCATGCTGTGTTTAACCAGGCTAGTCACTAAGCAACAAATGCGTGCTTGCATAAATTATTTAAACACAATCAGATGCACAAATGGTGGGGTAGAGTCGCACCATTCTATGTGTACATGCATAGGCAGCTAAAAAACACATTAGCAGGGCTATTCACTAAAGAAAGAATAGCCAAGAATTTAAAATTTAAGACCAAAATAGCCAAGCCGAAAACTGAGGCGAACTTTTCAAGCTAGGCTTCTCTGAACTCATTGCAAGTTTCAATTTAGTTAATAACCCTGTGGGATTCAAATCGTGCAAAAAAATCTTGTAAATTATTCCACTATCTTAAACATAATCCAAGATTCATAGGGGAATCTGAAAAGGCAGCAAAACGCCCGCAGTGGAAGGCTATAGACACCAGAACAACTACAATAAGCTGTAGTTGTTCTGGTGACTATAGTGTCCCTTTAACAATATCTGGATTGCCGAACGTTGCCTAACACTGCTCCAGGTCAAGTGTTTTGCCATGCTTTTTTGTGTTTGATTTTTTGATACTTTCCTCTGCTAATATTTCACAGGTATTCCATACGGACTATACACTTTTCCAGCAGCATAAATCATTGGGCTTTGCCTTATAAGGTAGGTTTATGCACAGACAGAATATACCAGAGTGCAATGCCACACTTCATATGGTCTTGTTTCTTGCCAATAAGAGATTTAGTCTCATTGCTTCCTTACAGGAACTTACTGATGGGCAATATAAAGGGCTGAAAAATACACGCGTAGCTGTGTACAATGGCAAATATACTGATTTGCTCAACTTGTGGATGAACTATAGCTCTCATAACCTTGGCTAGAGGAACCACTTTGCTTTAGTCAAAATGCACACTTTGACCTTAATCTGTTTACAATTAAAATTTAAAAAGATAAGGGGAAAAAATGCCAAAAATTCACCCCACTGTATATTTTCCGGGCTTACTTTCAAAAGATTCATAATGAGTTTATGGACCTATGAGTGAGTGCTATTGTCCCAATGTAAGCGTATTAATAAAACATAAAAGAAATCCGGTCACAAAAACAAGACCGTTCAAACTAATTAACTGGATTGGTTTTAGCTTATCTTTCTAATCTGAGAAATCAATCCAAAGATGTGATGGCAGGGGACATCAAGTGTTGATGGCATTCAAATTAAATGCTTATTCATTTTATATTTATATCTCTGCTGATGAGGAAGAAGAGGAAAGCACAGTTATACTGCACTATTAATGAACGGTACACTAGCCAGGTATCTTAACCTGCACCACTAGATTTTCAGGGACCTCAATAATCAAGAACTTCAACAATCTTGGCTGAATTAGAGAACATGTGAATTACAGGCGAAGAGCTGTAGCCATTTGCTCTGTGAAACTAGTAGTGTCCAGATTAAAAAAATAAAAATAAACAGGTTAAAGACAACCCCTGACAAAAAGTTACATTATGCTACGTTGACAAACTGGTATCCTATAGAAAAGCATAGTCTTCTACACCATTTGCTGCAGCACCTTTACACAAATCCTTCCATTGTAAAACAATATATTATTGCATGGCATTAATAACTTGCTTCTACAAAATGAAACCGACAAACTAAAAAGATAAACAGAAGTTTGAATACATAGAGCTTTGTCGTAGTTGGTGATTTTCATTCCAAGGGGCGCCATGAATTGTCTCTCGGCTTAGTAACATGCACATGGAAAAGGAAGTCATGTGTGAAGTGCTCTTACCGATAGGAATGCTGTGCTTGCATGTTGGTCGAGGGCATGTTTTGTTTACCATCCGTGAAATGATAACCTTTCATCTCCATTTGGGAGGACTGAGGAATACAGAGAAATACAGACATATCAAACCTTTACATGTGGATATCAATATATTTTTCTTCTTTTTACAGAAAATAAATTTAGCTATCAATATATAAAATAGTAAGAAGAGAACTCGCTCTTAACCCTGAAGTATGGTTAGAAAATAATTAAAACGTAACTTAATATTGTATTAGACAAAAAGGGAATATATGGAGACAATATTTGTTATTTCCACTTGGAGACAAAACTTAACCATGCTAAGAAATAGCATGAAAGAAAAAGATACTTCGTGATCTATTCACAATATATAGAGTGTTGAAAATGGGAAAGAACAAAAATCTAAATATATATATTTACAAATTAGAGTTTACTCTGGGATGTGTATAGAAATATAGTAGCAAGCTGTGCTCAATGAAAATTCAGCGTTCTATAGAGAATAAAAAAAACGATCTGCAACAGTTTATCTCCAGAAAGCAACATGTTATGATAACATGTTAACTATTCAGTGCCGGGGGAACCCTCGGCAATATGGGAATTCAAGCAAAGTACAGTGGCTACTAAAACAGTGAGAGGCGAAGTCCTAGAAAGGACTGTTGTACAGTAAACAATGTGAATAATGGTGAAAATATCGAGTGTATACAGATGCTTAATCTGTGCCTTCAAGGGCACCTATGCTGGATTCACGGTCACTGAATAGGACTGCCGATAATTATCACTATTCCAAAATACAGTAGCAAGTCAAAAATGGCAGGAAAATAATTCTGCTTCAAAGATATGCTAGTCTGTTCCTTCAAGGGCACCTGGCACTGAATAGTTAACATGGTGTTATCATACCATGTTGCATTCTGGTGATAAACTATTACAGACCGTTTATTTGATTCTCTATAGACCACTGCATTTTCATTGAGCACAGCTTGCTACTATATCTATACACATCCCAGAGTAAAGTGTGTGTGTGTGTGTGTGTGTGTATATATATATTATATATACACACACACACTTTGATTTTTGTTCTTTTCCTTTTTCAACACTGTATATATTGTGAATAGATCCCCAAGTATATTTTTCTTTGATGCGATTTCTTAGCATGGTTAAGTTTTGTCTCCATCTAGTGGAAATACCAAATATACCCCTTTTGTCTAATACAATATTAAAAGTTACGTTTGACTTATTTTCTAACCATACTTGATGGTTAAGAGCTAGTTCTAGTCTTCTTACTACTTAATTATCCGGGTTCATGCACTGCTCTTTCAGCCCTACTGAACTTATACCTCATTCTCCCACCAATATATATATATATAAAAAAACAAAACAAAAAACCTTCTGTAAAGGCACAGGCAGAGCCGTTACTGTGAAATGCACACACAAATACGTGTGATACATGTTTATATAACAACAAATATGTAATCCAGATCAGATCATTGTACAAAAATCTCATTTAGAATACTATGCAATAGTTAGCAGTGATCAAGTACCTCTCTGTTTGTGGTTAAGACTGAGGGTTGCATTCTCCGAGGTGCCCCAACAGGCAGATTTTGCCCTTGGGAAAGCTGAATGGACTGTGGCAGAAGCATGGCTTGTTGGCCAGAACTGTAACGTGGCATTTGAAGCTGTGCACCAGACATTGGCATGGTTAACTGAAAACAAGAAAGAAAACAAGAAAGAAAAAATACTTTAAAATCATATCACACACATTTACATTCTATTAAAGACCACAAAGGGTAACGTATGCAACTTTAATGCCAAATTAGGTTTGATCTTACATAAAGATGCCACAAATATTTACTAATAGTCAACATATATTACAACACATCAACATTCTGACTGCTACTTCCAGTCTTAATCACAGCCTAAATCTAAAAATCCTTTAACAAAAAAAATAAATCAAAATTAGGTAGAGTGAGCTATAATAAAGTGTTAGACAGCCACAGAGGGCAGACTTGGAGCTGCAATGTAAACATTGCTGTTTCTCTGGAACTGCAATGTTTTACATTGCAGCACTAAATGCAAAAGCACCCAGACCACTTCAATTGGCTGGATGCCTACATTGTCCCTTTAATAAAGATAACTCCATTAGTTACATAGCTGAAAAGAGACTTGCACCCATCAAGTTCAGCCTTCCTCACATTTGTTATTTGCTTTTGATCCAAAAGAAGGCAAAAAGACCCAGTTTGAAGCACAATTTTGCAACAAGCTAGGAAAAAAATCCTTTTTGACCCCAGAATGGCAGTCAGATTTATCCTTGGATCAAGCAGTTATTACCCTACATTACCCTAAAGTTCTCAAAATGACAAACAAAACAAATGTTACCCATGCATTTGCTGGTTTAATGACTTAACATGAAACATCAATCCAGGAGAGACCTATAAAAGGCTTTTGTAGTCACCTGTGTCAGTTGAGAGTCCATCATCTGAGAAGCTCCCATTCCTGCAGACTGGTTCAGCTGGCTTTCGTAAACAAGCTGCTGGCTTCCATTCATAGTCTGGTATGAACCAGCTTGTGTCTTTACCATCTCGAGGGGTTGCATGCCAGGAAACGGGGAGTACGGAGGCTTGAGACCAGTGCCACTGGCGAGTACCATGGCATTGGGCTGTGAGAGGCTTGGGTGTACGTACATCTGGGACCTACAGGCACAAGTTAAATGTCAGTCAGCAACCTCTAATAAGAAGATCACACACTACAAATTAATCATACAAGGGAAACCTTTTAGGCTACCTAAAAGGCTGCATTGAGCTGTACATTTCCTGTGACTGGGAAACAGGAAGTCCTCCCCTCAAACTTAGCTGGGCCTGCGCCTGGAGGGATGTGTGTAAAGAAATGGGGATCTGCTGGGCTGCTGCCGCCTGTTAAGAGAGAACACAATTGGTGAACTAACAGCATTAGCCCTCTTTGGGCACATTAGCCATTATTCTATTTTACTTTAGTTATGGTATTAGTGAGACAGTAAAACATCACAATTATAATACTGCAGCAAGTGATTAAGGATTTCTAGTGAAATGTGAGATGACTGCAGTGGGGATTTTTTCTAAAATTTTTATTACCTAAAAAATATAAAACTGAAAACAGCGGAAGCATTAGTCAACAATCAACAAGCTATCTACACTTTGAGAAATGATGGTCTCTCAGTTAAATTGTCTCCCCATTTCCCTTCTGAGTACATAGTGAAGGGTCAGCAGGATCTATTGGAACATCACAGAGACCAAGAAATGGAAATGGCAAACAGTAATGCCCATCTCTCAGTCAGTAATCAGCCAAGGCCAGCTTTTGTATTGTATGATTTCCTTGGTGGAACCAGCATTCTTGGGCAGTCACTTTAACCCCTTAAGGACCAAACTTCTGGAATAAAAGGGAATCATGACATGTCACACATGCCATGTGTCCTTAAGGAGTTAAAAAAATAAAACATGTAAACCAATACATTTCCACTCTCATATCTCAAAAACGTCATCAACTTAAGGCACTGCTGAGTATGGAGGTGGCCTTGGTAAGGAGCCTGCTGCAAATGGGCAATGGAAGAAGCATATGTGTGCATACGCATACCTGCTGGTATCCTTGTTGCTGAGGTATTGTCTGCTGTACCAGACGGGGCTGACTTGCAAACACATGACCATCTAGATACAAGGGAGTCATGTGGTTACCTGCAAAAGAAAAAAAATGAGTAGAATTCAGAAAAAAAGAGAAACAAAATTGTTGATGCCTATTGAGCATGTCACGGAATCGCTGTGTAACCATGAGAAAGACTGGTGTTCTTGACATCGCTAAACATTTCAGTGCAAGAGTGTAGTTTATAATGTAATGGTCTTTTCACTAAAGAGGAAATTAAAAACAAAGTGCAAAATATGTGAGAAAATCTAAAACAATTTTCCCTTCTGTTTTGCAATTTTAATTTAAACTCTGCACTTGACTGTCAATTCTCTGAGGCCAAATGTTTCAATATCAAAGCCTGTTAACAGTATACAACAGGCCAGATCGAGTGTGCAAATTGCTCAATTATATCTATTTTGAGATTTAGGAAGCAACACGTTGGTAGGATTCCAGGATTTAAAGGATTCTTCAAAAGGAAAGCCTACTTTTAAGTTGATTTGAAGCAGGAAAAAATACTGCTTAAATTACAGTAAGAAGTAAAGTCCTTTCTTAAGAAATGTAACTTGTTTCTTTCCTACCTGGAAGCATGGGGTAGAAGCTTTAGTATATAATGCCTGCAGTGGTAGAGTATAATAGAGATAATAGTACAATTACCTGGAATAGAGGCAGAAGGGGCCACAGAAGCAATGGGCATGGGTGGCATGGACACCCCGCCGAAGGAGCTGTAACTAACGCCAGAGGAAGCCCCCACGCTGGAAGGAGGCTGTATTCCAGAGCCAGAGCCAACCGGAGAGTTCTGGTCTGGCAAATTGGGCGAGTTTTCCCATGCCTTGCGTGCAGACTCCATCTATATGAAAAACAAAGACAGGGAGTGGAAACCATATCCAACACAACGAAAATTTCCCAAACTGGGGCATTACCACTGCCTTACTAAAAACTATTCAGCTGCTTGTACCAATCAAAATGGAATGCAATAACATAGGGTTTATTCACAAAAGGCATGAACTGGGAAGAAGTGACAAGGGCCTTTTCCATTAAAGACTAGCATACTTAAATAGAAAAAAGGTAAAAAGGGTCATATGCAATGACGGTTATATAAAATAATTACAACTACATTAATGATCAACCCATATACACTATGTTAATGCAAGAATGAAGAGAATAGACTGTCCTTTCCACTCATTATGGGCAATATATTACTGCAAAACGAGAGAAACCTATATCAAACATTCGGTTTCTAAGGTGAATGCTCCAAACCAAGGCATTATATTTACCCCGAGATGCGGCAAGTCCGGCTCATGGAAAATATTTTACAATTACCTACAAAAATTTGACACCAAAAAAGCTGTCAATGCATCCTGATCTGCGTTAGCCAAGGGTCTACACTCCTAGAGAAATGGTCTCTCAGTTACATTTTCTCCACATTTTCCTTCTGAGTACATAGTGAAGGGTCAGTAGGATCTATTGGAACATCATAGAGACCACAGAGCAAACTGCAAAATTGCAGAGGCAGGAATGATGGGAAAGAGGAAATTTTTAGTCAGCTAAATCTCATCTGCCCATTATTTTGTGCAGTAACCCAATATTCCCAATAAGTTACAACCTGTGGCAGTACAGTTAGAACTTGGTGTTAGTTTGGAGCTTTATGCCATGCCAAGTGTATTGAGTTAGTAAAAGTAGTGCCATTACCTTTAGTGTGAAGTCAGCAGAAGAGTATGAGGATATGGTGTTTAAACCAATCCCCTGCTGTAAGGCGTGATCTCTTCTTAGCATTTGTATGGACTGTGTTAATCCAGCCTATTGGGAGAAAGGACAAAACCATAAGAAAAGGGATTTAAACATTTCTCTATGACGTTTCACAGCTTTACAAGGTAACAGAAATCCAGTTCTGTATTGCTGGTTCAGTGTACTCAGGTTGTTGGAAGCAAAACACTAACTATCAAAGGGGTGAGAAATAAATAAATAAATATATATATATATATATATATTATATATATATATATATATATATATATATATATATATATATATATATATATATATATATATATATATATATATATATATATATACACACACACATACATATATACACACACACACACACACACACACAGGACAATTTCCCCTTATACCTATAAATTTACAAGTTTCACAGTCCTTCGTCATCCTTTGAAAACGGGCTATGTAAACCAGCTTTTAAATAGAAGAGCTGCAATGCTTCTGACGGCTAATTCAACCACTGAACAGAACATGGATCTTGTAGGTAACTGCCAGAATAAGTGACTAAATGAAGTGATGTCATGTGATGACAACAAACCCACTTCACAAAAAAAAAAAAAAAAAAAAAAGGAAATGTATAGTTACTTTTAACGTACCTTCCCCACCAAAGAATCTTGAAGCTTTGTGACGGTGTTACCTGCAGATCCCGGGGCTGCTGCAGGGGGTAAGGAATAATCTGCATCCTGTGGACAGTAACAAAGTAAAACACACAACATGATCAAAAAGTGCCTTTCAAGTTTTTTAATTTGACTGTCAAACATATCACCAGAGCTTTGTGTTTGCATAACCAAAAAATAAATATTCAGTGGTTTAACAGTACCTTAAAAAAAACCGTAAAAAGATTGAAAGTTCTCATGCAAGGGACAAAGTGTTAATTACTACAAGCAGACACCATAGTCTGATGATTTTCCGTACGTAGATACGTAGTTTACATTTTAGACCTCAACGTACCATTAACTTACATTTGACATTTTACTTTTAACTGGAGTTGCATTAAGAAGCAGAAGGTTAACCAGCCATTTTCGAGTACTGACAACGCAATTGCAAAATTTAAGCCCATGGAAAATACACATTCTAGGCCAAAATAGTCAAATTGGAAAACAGACTTGCAGAATTTTTCTTGACTTTGGGTATTTTGGCCTACTATTTTCAATCCTGTGTATTTTACACAATTTCTGGTTCAGGGAAGAAATCCAGGGATTTCCATCTCAGACATAATTAAGGCACAAGACCAAGAGTCCTATACCGTATCTGTATAAATGTTAATCAGTAGAGCATAGCAAACGGTAGTAGCCGTTTAATGTTAAAGGGACACTATACGCAGTAAGACCACTTCAGCCACCCCCATCTCCCCTGGATCAAATGACACCAGAGGAGGCAGAGCGAAACCAAAATCCATATAGGTGAGAGGGTAAACAAAAACTTTGAAAAAACAAATTGCATTCAATCAGACAATTCATGCACAATATAAAACAAAAATATGCAAGTTACAAATGTCTTAACCAACACATATGAATAATAAAAATAAAATCCTCACTTTTGAGCTTACACCAAATTCAATGGGCGTCACAGCAAGAACTGGATCCACGTGGATTTCTACCCCATTAACTGGAGGAACACCACCTTCCAAACGTTCTGTCCCTTCTGACCCCTTTCTGTTCTTTAGGGAACGCTCATTGCCAATCGGACCTGGCTTGTGTTCTTTATTTAGACCAGAGGCAGTTTCATTTTCCTTCAAGGAAAAACAGGGATATACAGTTTTACCATAAGGATAAAGTACATTTAACAAAACCTAAAATACAAAAACCCATAGTTCTAAACACACACATTAAAGAAGGGTAGATTACAGCAAACATGTCAGTGATCAAGCTAGTGAGCCACCTGGGCCTTGTTACCCAGTAATAGCTGGTGCCTCCAGTAAAGAAAAGAAAAATCAATAAAAAAAAACCCTGGTATGGGTTAAACTATGATATTGAAGCTAATGCCAATGACGTTCCCTCTGACAGTAGGAGTTTGCTAAGTATCGTGCAATAAATCGTCAGAACAGCTGGTGCACCAGAGTTTCACTATTATCCGAACGTGGACACACAGGTCCAGTTTTACACCAAGTCAAGGAATGCATGTCACACCTTTTTGTCTGACTGTTTCTGCCCTTGTTCCTTTGGGCAATCTCCTTTTGCCTCCACCATGCCTGTGCCATTCATCTCTTCAGGTTTCATGGTGCCATACGGGGAGCTACGCTGTGAGGAAGTGGCAGATGATTCCCGAGACTCCGCACTTAGGTCGATGCCGCTGTCCCCTTGACTGGCTTTAAAGCCCTAACAGGCCAAGCAAAGCACGAATCAAAAATCACAGCATACCACAAGAACCAAGCAGAAATCAGTCCCCCAAGAAAACACTCACCATCCACAAATACGCAAGGCAGAGATGTTATATATACACACAGCAACCTTTTAAGAGGTTTTATAGAATAATTAAGCTGAAAGGACACAAGGAAGAAGAGAACCAAACTAGCCAAATTCATACCCTTTTAAATCAGCCATACTCAAACTGTGACCATTTTTAATTATTATTCAGGTTCATGAGGGGATTCATTGATAGAGAGCAAGCATGTAGCTGAGGTACAGCAGGAGTGTGTGCAAGTAGGAGAATGGTAAAGCAAACAAAAAGCACAAAGCATTCAAGAGAAGATAAAGAGGTGGTAATGCACAATATTGAGAAGAAAAATCAAAAGAAATGAGTGATTTGTTTAACAAACTGATTTTTTTTTTAATGCATATGGTGCAGTCAGGGAGATGGCCCTCAGGAACGTAGCTAAATTGGTCACTACACTCATAATGGTTAAAAATAGGCTGTAGTTTACAGGAGATAACGCCATTTACTAGTCTTTGTCAAAATGGACAGTTGTAGAAAATCCTTTTGACATTTAAAGTGCATTAATTCCAGTCTCTCAGGAAAAGCATCTCCTCAGAAACCCTTTTAGTGAGTACATATTGAAGGTTCAGAAGGATCAATTGGAACATTATGGAGACTGGGCTCTGCAGATTAGTGATCATTAGTTCAGAAAACCCTGTAAGGAACATCATCAGCATATGAAACACAGCCATGCTTGACCTACCAACGAACCAAAGAACAATAAGTAACTCAATTTACCTCTGTAGAGCTGGACTCTGTGCTAAATGCACTCACCGGCTTGCTCCAAGTATCACCGCCGGACTGTACAGCCATAGCTGGGCAGGGAGAAAACAATGAATATAAAAATACAAATACAGGAGTCACATGGCAAGACATTCTAACCAATGTTCTGATTGCCATGTGGGTTAGTATAAGATAGAACCATGTATACATTAATATACACACACACTTTGAGACATCCTAATATCTGTGCTGGCACTCTACCCAAATCAAGATGGCAAACAAGGTGTATTATATTTTTAGAATTTAAAGATTTATAGAATATGATGTGATGCTAACCTTGGTTGTTGTTCTCCCAAATTTCTTTGCCACCCATATCTGTCTGATCCAGGCACATGCCATTCTGTTTTTTGGCAAAGCGAGGAGGAATTCTTGACTGAATACCGTTGCCCTTGGCAGGCACCTGAAATAAAGTTTAAAAACAAAAAATAAAAATCATAAGACCGTGAACACCATTCACAAAGCATGAACAGCTATAATAACCCACAATTATTCTTGAAACAATTCCCATGCCAGACAGGTCAAAGGTTCCAACAACCTGAGGAAGTCTGGCTGGACTCACACAAAATTGGTATTATATTTGGGAAAAGTCAAGTAATGCTTGCTATGAAAGATGGCTGAGAAGTGAGGCAGGTTTGCGCAGGCAGAAGTCCTAAGTTCTAAGGGTCTCACTACTGCTTAACCCTATGGAAACCTGGTTGTTTGAAAAGCTGCATTGTTTTATGCATTAGGCTAGGATACAACATTTACATTTTAATATTTTTTAAATACTGCTACAAATACTCATGCAAATCAATATAAATGTAAAACAGAGGAGCATCTTTAAATCAGCAGCTCAGCTCACACAGTACTCCCATTCGCCAATTTAATCTGAATTAAATGTAAATTCCTGTATTTAAACTGATCCTAGTGTCACCATAAGCACTACAACTTAATGTAGTGGTTCTGGTGTCTATAGCAGGCTTTTTAATGTAAACGCCTTGTTTTCAAAGAAAAGACCATGTTTACATTGGTGCCTAGTAACACCTCTAGTGGCAGTCACTCATACAGCCACTGATAGTGCTTTGTATTACAGTGCTGCATTGAGTGCAGCATTCCCCACAGAGATGCACCTCACACTCCCAGAACCAACAATACTGAAGCTCTGCATTTTACATCTAGCAGCAGCTCCCACAACCTCCAGGTACTGAGTGAAGCTTGGAAGATACTCCATCTCATTTCTTACTTTACTATATCATCATGTGTTACTATAGCATAGTTACCATTTATACCTGTAGCCACAAGTCAAAACAAATTTCTAGGTTGTATATATGTACAGCGCTGTAGCATATACAGGGCCCCTGTTCAGCAGATAGGTTTCCCGGTCAGGGGTGGATCCAGAACCTAATCTTGGGAGAGGCACTGGTAGATTAAAGAAACAATCAAGGCACAATAACAACTACATCACTCTGTAGTGGTTATTGTGCCACTACACTGCTGTGGTAAGAATTGAAACTGGGGGAGGAAGAGTAATTGTGGGTCTATGGCGGTTGAAGGGCAGATTATTAAATATATGTATACTTTATTTAAACAATAAAAATAATATTCATATTCTCCCTCCCTTCTTTCCTTTGCCTGGGAGGGGGAAGGTACTAAATCCTGGTGGTCTAAGTGGTGAGAGTGAATTCTAGCATGGTAACAGCGGCAACGCTCCACACTCACAAGAGGAGAACCCGGCGGAGCTGCAGATTAGAGCTCCCCCGAGTCCTCTCCCCTTCCCCTGCCGGATGGGGAGCATTTTAGTGCTAGCGTGCTGATGGAGATCTCTGAGAGTGGGGAAAGGGGGGGGATCCACCACTGTTCATAGCACCAGGGAAACATAGCGCGGCACAAAGTTTGGGAATACAGATTTTGTATTTAAAAAAAAAAATCAAACATGTCCTGTAGTTTGTTACTTTGTGTCCTGTGACAGATTGTATTAAAGGCTTATAGCAATATTTAATACACAAGCGGGCGTGTAATCTTTAACAAAAAAGCACCTCACCTGGACTATCTGGTCCCTTTTCCGGCGATCTTTGTCAAGCCCGCGTCGTGGCTTGCTACTCGTGTCAGGGTAACCGTCTCCTCCTATTTCTGGATCTTCTTCCAGGACGGAATCTGAAGAAAACAATAAGGTATCGATTATAACCATCATATGAGTGCTACGAAAGAAGAAACCAGATGTAACCAAAACATACCTCCATATTTCATATCATATGGGGTTAGGACTTCTGCTTTATCGCTAGCCTTTAAGCCGGATTGCCTGGAGTCCCTCTCCTGTTTTTTCCCAGATGCATCGCCATTATCACAGTGCATAGACCTCTCCAATCCATAGCGATGCTGGCCATTTTCTTGAGCATATGACTCTTCAGGACATCTACTGGAAGTACAGGAAGGTATAAGGAAAAAACAGTTTGAAACTACACATATGTAAAATAAAAAGAATACACTTCTAGCCAGTTTTCTGCACAAAAATAGAGAGAGACAGGACAAAACCACCACAACTATCTCTTTCAAATGAATAAGCTTGCATAATTTCAAATTAGTTTGCCTAGAAAACAGGAATCCATCTCTTCCAACATCTAAAAACCTATCCAAATTTTAATTTTTAAGTGACTGTTGAAATAGAGAAGACATACAAATAAAGGTCCCATGCAACTACCAATGCTCACACACTTGCTTTAAATCTATAAATTTAAAATAGGGCACCATATAATCCCTTTTGGTTACCACTTTAAGGTACATATACCAAAGTAATAATTTCAGGTATAGACTTAGAGAAACCTGTCAAGTATTTTATGCGTTGACCCAAATGATCAGATCACTAGAAATCAAACTTGGATTTTCAGCTACTGTTTCATTGATAATGGCACTAAGAAACAACAAGTGTTAACCCCTTAAGGACTGAGCCAAAGGTACAAGTTGTGATCAAAACAAAACGTAAACTTGAATTTGCGCTATATGTAAGTTCAGGCATAATTCACCTCTTTCATATTATATATCATTTTATTCAGGGGAAACAGGGCTTTCATTAAACATCAAATATTTAGGTATAAAACAATTTATTATGAATAAAATATCAAAAAATGGGAGAAAATAATTTTCTATTTTTTTAGTTTTACGTGACCCTTTAACTGTGAATGTCATAATACAGTTTGATTTTACTGCAATAAAATACACATTTGAATTCAGCGAAGTCTCACGTGTAAAAAACAGTACCCCCTATGTACAGGTTTTATGGTGTTTTTGGAAGTTACAGGGTCAAATATAGCATGTTCCATTTTTCAGTTTTCGCCAGATTGGTTACCATGCCTTTGAGACCCAGGAATGAGAATTAGCACTGGCCAAAATTAGCGTTAATATTTGTGTGAAAAATGTAAAAAACTAATTTGAACCCCAATTTTGGCCAGTGTTTGTGACCAAGTGGCTACTAAAAAAGACTGGACATATACCCCATTTGCAATACCTTGGGTTGTCTACTATTGCAAATGGTATGCCATCCTGGGGGTAATTTTCATTCCTGGGCTACCATACGGTCTCAAAGGCAACATAACCAACCTGGCGAATTTCAAAGTGAAAAAACTGAAACACAAGCCTTATATTTGACTAACTTTTGAGAACACCTCAAAACCTGTACATGAGGGGTACTATTATACTCGGGAGACTTTGCTGAACACAAATAGTGTTTCAAAACAGTAAAACGTATCACAACAATTATATCGTCCGTGTAAGTGCAATTTGTGTGTGAAAAATGAAAAGAATTTCACTTTCACGGACGATATCGTAATACATTTTACGGTTTTGAAACACTAATATTTGTGTTCAGCGAAGTCTACCAAGTAAAACAGTACACCCATGTACAGGTTTGATGGTGTCTTGGAAAGTTACAGGGTTAAATATAATGCTAGCAAATTAAATTCCCTGGATATTAATTTTAAAATACAGTTAGAACG
The DNA here is from genome assembly GCF_036172605.1 of Pelobates fuscus. Taxonomy (NCBI): domain Eukaryota; kingdom Metazoa; phylum Chordata; class Amphibia; order Anura; family Pelobatidae; genus Pelobates; species Pelobates fuscus. The sequence continues at coordinate 134,530,984 of NC_086325.1, read as the reverse complement.
AATTTACATATATATTTTTTATTTTTTAACGTATTTACATATTTATTTTATATATAATGAAAATTATATTTAATAAATTTTCATATCGTACGTGTATTTTGATATTATATATATATATATATATATATATATATATATATATATATATATTAAAATACACTTGGTGATCTAAGTATATATTTTAAACTGTTATTAAATCTTTTATTTAACAGTTTTCAGGCAGCAGGTGTCGTCCATGTGATCGTGAGGTCCTCGCGATCACATGGCCCAGGAGGGCCGAAGAGGAAGGAGGAGGATTTCCTGGTGAGTCCCCAAGGACATCATAGAACGCCCACTGTCCTTAAGGGGTTAAAGAAACTCTGCAAGCACCAAAAACAACCTTAGGTTACTGTAGCAAAGTAAGGGCTGGAAGTACCATAGTGCCACTTAAAGAAACATTCCAAGCACCATGGCCAGAAGCGCTCTGGAATCATCCTAGGGTAAGTGGTCAAACCATTTAAGCACAGTTTGAGAACTTACCAGAATTATGCCGGGCTATCGCAGATGCACGTAGAACAGTAAAGTCAATGCAGTAATGTGCTCACAGATGAGAGCATTAGTTGAGCTCTCAGACAAATGAGTGTGGTCTGACATGGCCCTGCATTACAAGGGGTGCGTCCGGCAGGAAACAGGTAAGTTGTCAAATCATGCTAAAATTGTTTTGACATCTTACTGTGGAAAAGCACCATGGCACTATAACCTCTACAGTGGGCTGTAGTTAGGATTTTTGGACTACCTCTTTAAAGGAACAATCCATGCTCAAAAACAACTTAATCTAAGTTGTTATAGTGCCAGAAGACCCCGGAGGCACTCTTACTTGAAGAGCTTAAACCATTTGAAAATAGTTTAACTCCTAAGTTACCTGCAGCAGCGATGCCCACTCCCCCCAGGGTAGGGGCGCTGCTGATTGGCTGAGATCGCCAAGCTGACGCTCTCAGGCAATTAGCGACTCCCCATTCACAAAACTGGCTTAGAAAAGGTACTTTTCTTACTAAGCCAGTTTTGTGAATGAGGAGTCACGGGTTGGCTGAAAGCATCAGCTAACCGCTCTAAGCCAATCAGCAGCACCCCTACCCGGCGGCACTTGCACTTCTTGAATCTGAAAATTCAAAAGCCACATGCCACCTAGGGGGCAAAAAAAGTTGTTTTGGTGCCTGGCGTGTCCCTGTGTTAATTGTAAGGTAACCACATTAAGACGTCAGCAATGTCTTGCAGCAGCCAATAGCTGTAAATCATACAATGCCACAGGTTATTTTATTTGGATAGCTTAAGGCAAACAGCCTTTTTACAGATTTAGCTAGTTTTTAAGACAGAACATGAAAAGGACAACTGTGTGCTTATTCAAGCAACTTAACATGTGGAGTTCAAACAACTGGGACCCAAATATATTTCACTGCTCGAATATGTTTAAAACTGAGACGTCAATTCTTCACGTAAACTTTGTACATCTATACATGTAAACGACCCACCTTCCTTTTAATGGAGGTCCATTTTGCTGGTAATCATTACGTGAAGAATTCCCACTGGCTCTTGGGTTATTTTCCTCATAACCAGAAGAGTCCACTTTACGACTCTGGCGGTCGGCAAGAGGTCTTTGGCTGGAGAAACTCCTTTTGGAAAGTTCTCTCTTTTCGGAGAACCCACTCCCAGATAGATTGCCATCACCCTCCATATCTGCTGGTCTCTTCTCACTAAAGTCACTGCTTTCGGATGCAGTTTCCCACTCTTCATTGACATGATCAGCATTATGGTAAGTCATTTCTGGGGACCGTCTTGTAGATGGACCAGATTTCTCACCCAACGTCATCTTTTGACGCACTTGCCACTGATCATTATTATTTACACTACCCACTTCTTCACCACTCAACTGACCAACAGATTCTCTTTCCTGTCTAAGACGTCGGAACCTTGGTGGCTTGTCTTGGCGAGGAGGTCGTCTCCTTCCAAAAGACCTTTTCTCTAAACTATCTCGATCTAAATAGTCCTCTTGGAAAAAAGGTCTCCTCTCATCTCCTTGGTTTTCATTAAAACCTCTACCAGCATATGAGTCTGAATATCTATAGTCATGGACATAGTCTTTATCTGTGTTATGTCGGGTTCCATATGACTCTGATGACGTATTATACTCCTGCCAAGAAGATCCAACAGATTTGGCCTGCCAATGAGATGATGATTCTTTGAAGTTGAAAGACCTTCTCCCATAGCTATTACTAAGCCTTGGAGGAAGAGTCCGCCCAAAAGCCCGTGGGGCGTTTGACTTCGAATCAATATTAGGATCATCAGAATAATTTCTGTTAGACCTCCAGGAGTCCTGAAGGTCACCTTTTCTTGAATCATCCCCATCTCTTTCTAAAAGAGGGGGCTCATTTCCATTTTCTACCACTCTCTGTCGCCTGCGTTTTGGAAGTTCTTCATATTCTGACCCTTCACTGTGTGTTTCACTGGCAACACGCCTTCGTGAAACTTTGCCTCTGAAATCTTCTGTGGGGTTAAACTCCCTTATCCCTCTACCCCTACTCATTCTCGTTCCATTGTAGGGATTGATAGTTCCACGGCCTCTAAAGCTGAAGTCTCTGAAACCTCTACCCCTTCCACGACCTTGAGACCTGCCCCCAAAAGCCTGTTCTTCATCAATAAATATCCAGTTGCTACGCTTTGTCATGGAAGGGTTGCTCGACTCTCTTGAAGGTTTAGTTTCCCAACTCCTTTCGACTTTCTCTTGAGGGAACTTTTCAGTTTCCTGATTGTGGCTTGCCTGGAAATTCTTTTCTTCTAATAAAACTGATGAAGAGCTAAGAACTGTAG